>NW_013665719.1:460236-498902 GCF_000517525.1 Limulus polyphemus | reverse complement strand
CAGACATACCGCTGTGCCACTGGGGAGCGTCTTATCCTGTGGAACTATCACTTACTTACAATAACAAAGTTTCAAGAAAAAAGTGTAAGATTTCTGTAAAGACGGTCCTCGTGCCCTAGAAGTCAATACATCTTATAAGACCAATGAAACAATTGTACAGTAACTGTATTGTAAATGTAAGTTTCAAAGGAACTCGGTAATAAATGTAAGTTTCATAAAAAGTGTATATACTTTAAGTTGTATGACAACTGTAAAGTAAATATATGTTTATTTAACAATTGTAAAATAAATGTAAGGCTGTATGGCAACTGTAAAGTAAATCTAATGTTATATCGCAACTGTATTGTAAATATTATGTTCTAAGCAACTGTATAGTAAATGTAAGGATACATAAAAACTGCATATAAATATAACGTGTACAGCAACTGTATATATTCCAAGTATAAGTTGAATAACGAACGTAAATCATATAACAAAAGTACAGCGAATGTAGCAATATCATCAGTGGAATGTTTTCAGTGTTCGAGACTGAAATCTTTAGAGGGTGAAGCTGCGTATTTCTAATGAGGTCATTAGCTGCGTGTAAGATACAGCTCGGTAATATGCTGACTTTCATCTACAAGAAATTATAAACAAAACCATTGTAAATTAAGTGTATCAAGTGATTATAATGTAGGTCAATCAGTGTAAATAACAAATACAAAATAATCTTGTTGCCATGGTAAAAAGTTCTAAATTGTGAAATGATGGCTGAGGTATTGTAATATATTATTAAATTACAGCTGTTAGAGAGTGAGGTGAAGGTTAAGGTATTGTAACATATTATTACAATGTTAGTAGGGTGAGATGAAGGCTAAGGTATTGTTACGTATTATTACATTGTTCAGGATGTAAGGTGATGTCTAAGGTGTTGTAACTTATTGTAAAGTAAAGACTAAGATGTTGTAATGTATTATTATATAACAGTATTTACAGTATGAAGTGAAGGCTAAGGTAGTATAACATATTACAATTTTTTCAGTGTGTGTTGAAGGTTGAGGTATCTAGCAACATAGAAATATCTGTAAAAATGATATTTTTATACGGAGATTAGAATTTCTACAAGGAGATTTCTGCAGGTATATTGACACTTCTGTAGGGAGAATAATATTTCTATTCGGAGACTGAAGAAGAATGACGTCTCTGTATGGAAATTGACATTTCTGTAAAAAGATTGACATTTTTACGTGGAGACTGATACTTTTTGAATGGAGATAGACATTTCAGTAGGCGTTAAAAATGATACTGCTGAGAGAAAATATTGCGATATATATATATATATATATATATACTATCCTACCAAAAGTCATGGGACATAGGTAGTTATGAATAAAACATGTTTTTATTCCAAGAAATGAATAGCATGTTGGTCAACCTTTGGCCTTAATGACTGCTTCAATGTGTCGTGGAAGACTGTCTACTAATTTCTAGTGGTATTGTGCTCCACTCCTCCTTTAAAGCATTAGTAAGCTCCACTACTGAAGCAATCATACTTCTCCGTAGGCTAAATAAAAGGCTAAAGCGTGTCAGGTTAGCTAAGTTAAGCCTTTACAATGCCTCCATCACATTCTCTAAACCTGCAAAATTTCTAGGCATAACTATCAACCTTAAACTAGCATGGCACACATTTCAAGGAACTCGAAAAGAAACTTAAAACCAAATTGGGCATACCTACACAAACCAATTCATCACACCCAGGGATGCAGACCAAAGACAATAACATACATTTACAAGACATTTATCAGACCTTTAATAGATTATGGTTCAATGATAACATATAACATGAATCAAAACCAACTTCTGATACTTGAAAAACTTCAAAACTGGGTAATACGTCTTGCCAACCGCCTTCCTCACTACACACCGGCATGCTACATGGAAAAACACACTTCACTACAAACAGTACAAGAACGCATATCTAAACTTGTCACTAAATACTACCAAAGATCCACCTAACAAAATTCACTCACAGCCGAATTTCATAAGATTGCCACTACCCCCAAACCATGGTGCAAATATCTATCCCCATAAAACATGATACACAACACCACTATCACTCCCCATACGACATGATACACAACATCACTAACACTCCCCATACAACATGATACACAACATCACTATCACTCCCCGTACAACATGATACACAACATCACTATCACTCCCCGTACAACATGATACACAACATCACTATCACTCCCCATACAACATGCTACACAACATCACTATCACTCCCCGTACAACCTGATACACAACATCACTATCACTACCCAAACAACATGATATACAACATCACTATCACTCCCCGTACAACATGATACACAACATCACTATCACTCCCCGTACAACATGATACACAACATCACTATCACTCCCCATACAACATGCTACACAACATCACTATCACTCCCCGTACAACATGATACACAACATCACTATCACTACCCAAACACCATGATATACAACATCACTATCACTCCCAGTACAACATGATACACAACATCACTATCACTACCCATACAACATGATACACAACATCACTAACACACCACCATGGTAAGAAGAGTATATTATATTTTATGTATGACTATTTCACTTTTCAGATCTTCATTTCTTCACTAGCGTTTCACTCTGGCACTAGTTGGGCTTTTTTCGGTCTCGACTAGTGAAAGTGGGTTTTTGACTTGTTTCTTCTACAAGAACAGCCTGCCTCTGCTACGCCTTCGCCTTCACTTCCACCCACTTGGCTCAACACTACCACCAGTTCAATATGATGTGTGCACATATATATATATATATATGCATCCATTTTTATTTTATTTATTTATTTACTTTTTTCGCCCACTTGGCCCACTTAGAACGATGACCATTCAACGAATGTTTAATCTTTAATCTCGTGCAGGGTGATGGAGGATTGCTAATCTTCGAACACTTTTGGTGATTAATAGTTTTTTCTCTAAATTGTTAACTTTACACCAGAATAACTGCTATAGCCACACACTACTGAAGAGAGTTGTCTTAGCCTAGCCCTTATTCTGCTTTCCAGTTGATCCCAAAGATGTTCTATTGGGTTGAGATCGGGGCTCTGTGCTGGTCAATGCAATGTTCTGATGTTATTCTCTTCAAACCACGCGTTCACAATCCTTGCTTTGTGACATGGAGCAGTATCATGTTGGAAGATGTAAGGGCCGGTACCATAGAATTTCCACAGTGTTGAACACACAGAATTGTTCAGGACATCAATGTAAGACTTAGAATTCATGGATCCAAGGCACCTTGACCACTAGACCTAATCCATACCACGAGAAACCCCCAGACCATGATACATCCACCTCCAAACTTCACTGTTGGGACAACACACTCAGATAATAAGCGTTCTCCAAGCATCCTCCATACCCAAACACGTCCATCAGACTGGAAGAGCATGTAGCGTAACTAGTCGCTCCACAGGACCGATTTCCATTTATCTACGGTCCAGGTTCGATATGCCTTGCCCCATGCCAATCGACGGTGTGTGTTTGTTTTTGTTATCAACGGCTTGTGAGCTCCGGCTCGTCCGTTAAAATTCATGGCATGCAGCTCTTGACGTGTCGTGGAAGCACCAATAGGATTGCTTGTGGCTGCTCGCGTCTCCAAACACAGATTATTTAGAGTCTGATGGCGAGATGAGGTAACCATCCTTCTCAAGGTGCGTCGGCTCCTCTCAGTCAGTATTTAACGTCTACCTGGTCGTTTCTTGGGCTCATTGTCACCTGTGGACTTCCATTTCTTAAGCACGTTGCCAATTGTCGACCTGGGAATGTTTAATTGTTGCGCAATAGCACGAACATACATTTTCCTCAATTAGCATCCACTATCTTTCCACTATGAAACTGTTAGCTCTTTCCGTGTACTCATCGTTCGGCGTAAAAGCTCGAAATGACTTCCGAGCGAAACGCTGATCACCTTCATAGGCCAAACTATTTACATATTTCGTCGTCACACCCGTTTTCCTGCAATCAGAGGTGTGTCTTATGATTTTTGGAAGAATAGTGTGTGTGTGTATATATATATATATATATATGTGTGTGTGTGTGTGTGTATGGTTGTATGTAACATGCCTTTTTTTTCAATTAGAAATACGGCAATAAGTTTTTTTTATTTTAAAGCACAAAACTACATAATGGGCTACATGTGCTGTGACCATAACTGTCAAAACCAGAACTTTAACGCTGTAAGTAAGCAGACTTACTACTGAGCCACTGGAGGGTCGGCAATAAGGTTCTGGCCTTGAAAATAACCATCTGTCTTGATCATTTCTACTCGCTATAGCTTCGGTTGATCAGAGCCATCTCTGCCTTAATGACATAATTAACTGAAGTTGTTTATTTATCATAGTATGTTAAACAACATCAATTGCTAGTATTATTTCCCAACAAGACGCTTTTCTGAATAGTGGAAGATCAACAAACTGCATCAAAAATATTAATTAATCAAAATCTCTATTGTACTTAGGTAAAAATCCATACAATTACTAAGTACTAGATATCTTTATCATTGTACAGTACGCTTTTTTCTTTTAATTTTTGAAAGGTTCAATTTGATTGTATACTTTGAACCTTGGATAAGCATTATTGAGAGCATTGTAGAGTTTATCCCAGCCCTTCCTTTTTTGTCAGTCCTAACCAATGCACCTTTCTATCAGTGCTAGCTGATCCTGTGCAGAATGCGTGTAACCAAGCATTGTGGCTACTTCACAAAGATTATTTCGTAATTTCTAGCAACCTATAATATATTCTCCGTCTTTCTAATTCACAATTATTTGACACGTTACGCTGATTTCACTATTACTGTTGAACCTATTTGTATTGAAACCCTGTCAGAATATACTCTGTGAGCAACAATACATCCTCAGTGGTGTACCGACATGCACTGAAACCCTACTACGGCATGTTGTGAGAAACATAATTACATGGTCAGTTGGTGTGCTACTTTTTACATGGTCTGTAGAAAATACCTGGCAGAGCATGTTTTACGGACTACATTATATGTTCAGTCGGTGTCATGACACATTTGGCAAGGTCTGTATTGGAGACCTAGCAGATAATTCTTTGTGGACCACATTATATGTTCAATTGGTGTCAGGACACTTTTGGTACGGTCTGTATTGAAGCCCTGGCAGAGCAGGCTTTGTGAACCACATTACATGTTCAGTCGGTGTGACACTTTTGATACGGTCTGTAATGAAAACCTTGTAGAGCATTCTCTGTGGACCACATTACATGTTCAGTCGGTGTCACAACACTTTTGACATAGCTTGTATTGAACCACTAGCACATCATGCTCTGTGGACCACATTACATTTTCATTTAATGTCTCGTAACTTTTGATAAAGCCTGTATTGAAAACCCCGTCACAGCACGTTGTATAGACCATTATCAGGTGTCCCGACAATATCTGACAAAGAATTGTGTATATCTGTAATGTTGATCTGTTTTTAGTCGTGATGATATGAAGGTTTAAGCGTTGGTTTATGTGTCGACATTTTTCCGTCATGACAGGGTTAGCGTGATCGGATTTTGAATCCGAGTGTGCTCACTTCTCTATTTGAGGCAGTGTATGTACTATAAGAGTGACAGTCAAATTCCCCTATTCAATCAGACAAGAGTATCTCAATAATTGGCTATGGGTGCTGTTTACTAGCTGCCTTCCCTTTAACCTATCAATTCAAATTTAGGAACGGCTTTGTAAGAATCGTACTTAAAGAAAGTATTTTCATGAAAGTAAAGTTGAATGTTTTTTGGAAAGAAAATGTCACATGGCAAGGTTGCTTTTAACGTATTTTATTCTTCTCCTAACGTTTCACTTATCACTAGAACTACGTCTTTCATCACAAACAGTTATGGATCGTTCTTTGAGTTATTCACTTGGAATTTTAATAACGATTTATCTTACATAACAATGTATCACAGACAGTAGCTTGTAACAGAAACTTTTGAATGATGTGTTTAGTTTGATAAACTTTCTCTTGGCTTATTTCAACCACTCACTGAACTCCAGTGCCGTTCTGTTAACATAAGGCAACACATTTCTTTTCCACAATCCATCACCTAAAGTAAAGGGAGTATTATGTTAAACTATTAACTTAGCGTCTACTGTATGCTAGCAGAAGAAAATACACGGCTTAGATGTTCTACTGTTTGTTAGTGGAAGAAAATTCATGGCTTAGATGTTGGAGGATTAGCAATCAAAGCGAAGCCCTCAAAATCATCGCGACCTTTGTATTTTCGAAACTCCAGTTATGTAAATTCCCCCCGGTGGGACAGCAATAAATCTTCGGACTTACAGTGCTAAGATCCTGGTTCGATTCCACGCGATGGAAACAACAGAAAGCCAAATGTAGCTTTGCTATAAAAACAAACAGAAAATGAGAAACCGGATTATAAAACGGAAAGTTTAATGATGTAGTTTACATTCAAAAGTAGTAATTATACGCAAGGTTAATCGTATGAAATTAGGTCTAAATGCAATTGTTCCATAAACTTTTACCAATCCAAAATAAGTCACAGTTTCTTCATCTTTTTGGAAAAATCGAGCAATTTTTAAATGTTGTCTAAGAATATTGATGTAAAAGGAAAAAAAGTAATATTTAGTGAATTTTAGAAAATAACTACCTTTATTCCAGTTTGACGAAAATGATCAATAAATAAAACCGCATTAATACTCAGAGCTACTGCGTAGGTGAATACAAAACTCAAAGTTCCTGTGTACTTGCACACAACATAACAGCTTAGTGCATGTGAATTTATCTCTTTTCTCGCCCCCCCCCCAGTGGCACAATCTCTTTTCTCACATAAGTCTCTATTCGAGAGGCCTTTCGTTCAATACCAGAATTCGTCAGTTGATCTAGAAGATGGAAGACAAAAGATTCTCTGAAACGCTATTCATATATGCAGTATAATACTTTAAAGTTAAGATTTAAACGCTGAAAGGCGGCGAAGCTCTAAAAACCAATAAGACTAAAATTTGTGAATCACGTAAACTGCAGAGGTAAAAACATAAAACATCTGCAGTTTACGTGATTTTCATCATAAATGCTGCATAGTTCGTTATGTAGCGGCGTGGCATGTCCAGGTGGTTATTGCACGTGGGTTCGACTCTCTGTCCCCTAAACATGTTTGCCCTTTCAGCCATGGGGCATTATAATGTTACTGTCCATCCCGCTATTCGTTGGTAAAAGAGTAGCCCAAGAGTTGGCGGTGGGTGGTGATGACTAGCTGCCTTCCCTCTAGTCTTTTACCCCTAAATTAGGGACGGCTAGTACAGATAGTCATCGTGTAGCGTCAGTAGTGTTGCATAAGCTGCAATTTCGAGAAACACTCCACACACCTATAAATATAATCAACGCAACCCGCCAAAAGACAGTAAAATTATTGATTTACTAGAGTTGGTGTGCTATAATCTTCGGAAGCTGTAACTGTGATTGATATAATGCTTATTAATCGGTAACTTTAGATGTTTGACCAGTAACGTTTAGATTTCGAATATTACAAACCATTTAACTTCAGCGGATTCACATCGGACATTAGTATTTTTACATTATAAAACTTCATCGGTGGATAACTCGGAGTGTGACCAGCGAAGACCAAAGACCGCAGAGCTAGCTAGCTCTCTTAAGTGAATTGTATATACACCTACTCAAAATTAATTCGCTCATCGTGAACCCTCGAATTATATAAATTATCATTTAACTCAGTTTCAGACTATTCGAAATTATAATACGTTACGTAATAAATTGGAGGCTCGTCCTGTATAAATTGTAATACGTATCAAAACAAACAATAACAAAATTTAGACCTGTTGGTTTCTAGTGTTTCAGTGACTTTTGACGTTTAAATTATGTTTTATAACATTTACGATCACTGCGTTCTTTCTATTTCTTCTAGTGTTGTTGTTGTCTATTAGCATGTTTTAAACGGTTTAAAACATTTAACAAGAAAAATTGATGAGGGAAAATAAAATTTGACAAAGGATTCGTACTTGCTCCGTGAAAGCTACGATCTGAAAACATCAGTAAATATCATAAAATCCAGAAGTACTGTATTTGAATAGCCAATTCATTATAATGTTATTTAATATATTTTATTGAGAGTCATTTATTTATACAAAAAAAATGTTTTTCTAGATATTGAAAGAAACCTTGCTGATATTAAATTATGTAACTGTTTTTATTAGGTGTTGCTAATTATTTTATTTTTCTATGTTTACAGATGGAGCCACAATTAGGCAAATATTTGTTTGTGAGGTTAAATCTAATTCTGAAATATGATTATAGAATCACAAAAATTTAAATCGTCAGAAAGATTAGTAAGCAAAAGGTGAACTAGAAAAACGCTATGAATGTAATCCCTGCCACGCGGTGTTATTTACTTTGCAGTAAACAACCTAAAATATACACCAAACAATTCTCCATCGTCAAAAATGCAGGCCTAGGAGGCAAAATTCTCCTCTTTTCTTAATCTTCTCCTGAGGTTTGAACGTTTTTTTTAATCCCAGTTTGTTTCCATTATAATAAAAGCTGATGATCTTTAGTGTGCTTGACCTTTGAGCTACATTAATCAGAAGCTTATCAGTTGATACTTGTGAAGCACTCAATCTTTGTACCAAATGTAACCAAAATCAGGTGAAAAAGTTATAGTGTTTATACATACAAAGGAGTGAAAACTTTATAGTGTTTATACACACAAAGGAGTGAAAAGAATAACACCCGCCTACAGTGCAGGGTACTGAAATTTGTTAGTGCAAAGATTTAAGCTACTTTAGGATCATTCTAACTTTCTAAAAGGTAAATAACACAGTTCAACTTGATGCATAAGTTCTCAACTTCCCCTGCCTTATGATACTAGAAACTCTGTTACAAAGTTCAATTTCTTGCTTCAATAAAGTGCCCTATTATCATTCATTTAATGATTTAATCTTATCAACGATGCACTGCAACTCCACGAATGAGAAAGTTAATCAACCAACAAAGGCAGAGACAAGAAAATCTATCAACCAACAAGGACAAAGACAAGAAAATTTATCAGCTATCATGGCCAAAAGACAAGAAAATTAATCAATCAGCATGGGCAAAGACGAGAAAATTAATCAATCAGCATGGGCAAAGACGAGAAAATTAATCAATCAGCATGAGCAAAGACCATAACAAATAATCAACCAGCAAGAGCAAAGACGAGAAAATGATGAGCTGCCGAGGACAAAGAAGAAAGTATTAATAAATCAAGAAGAACAAAGACGGATATATGGAAGTACTGAGATCACAAAGTATGTTACACTGAACGATAATTAAAATATATTCCAATATTATTAAACGGAATTCGTACGAAACCTATAAGATCTTATGCTCACTTTCTTGTTAACGGGCATAATTTAACAAATATAATTAAACGAATTTCTGTTCACGTGAAAATAACGTAGTTACCACCTGCTGCTAAACCTTATAAATTAAAAGCTGTCAGATATTTTCTACCAATCTTTGTCATCACTATTATAATTTTGAAGAAAATTGTAAACTATAAGCTTTACTATCTTCGTTTGGGAAACACACGTGTTCGACGTGAAACCCAACATTAAAGAATCAAAAACGTTAACGATCTTCTAGAATCTATCGTGCAAAAAATACCAATCTTTGGGTTAAACTACATTTTTTCAGTAACAAAAGTAAAAACCAAACCACATTGTTCACATAGCTCAACAGAGTTTCCTAATGCATAGGTGCGAGAAGCAATCTTAACTGAACGATTAGAATCATAATAATGCATCATGGTTTACAACTCTTTTTTAAAAACTGTTAAGATAATCATAAATAGAGTGTTTGTGTTGTATTAAGCTGCTTTGTTGTTAAACATTACACTTTGTTCCTTTGTATATTTATTTTTCAACTTAATCTGTTTTAATCTTCACCTTTAACCCCCCCCCCCCAGTGGCACAGCCGTACGGATGCGGATTTACAACGCTAGAAACCAAGTTCAGAGATTTTAGTCTGTCCTCATAGGACAATCTCACCATCCTAAGTATTATGCTAGTGTCTCTTCTCCATCAATTAAATGTCCTTCTTGAGGAAGGGAGCCCAAAACCGTACACAGTATTCTAAATCAGGCCTTACAAGTGATCTATATAGTGTAAGAATAATATTCCTTGTCTTGTATTAAATATTTCTATAGAAGCTACCCAAAATCCTATTAGCCCTATTGCCAGCTATAATACACTGTTTAGATGACTTAAGTAATTTTTGTATCACAATACCGATATTTTTTCCTTCAGCCACTTTACTTAATGTATTCGCATTTTAATTGTGAACACCTACATGCATTACCTTAAATTTTGGATAAATAAACATCACCTGCCACATATTGTCCCAATGCATCAAATGATCTAAATCTCCCCGTGAGTCCGCAGCATCTTTGATGCAGGTAGCCACCGTAAAAATCTTAATGCCATCTGCAAATTTCAAAATTTTGTTAGTCATTCCAGAGTCAATATCATTAATAAAAACCACAAACAGCAAAAGACCCAGGATAGAGCCCTGAGGCACATCGCTTGTAACTTTGATCCAATCATTACTAACTCCATCTATTACTACTCTCTGCTTTCTACTTTCCAGCCAATTATTTATCCAATTTAATAACATTCCCCCCACATCCACAGATTTAATTTTTGTAACAAGTCTTTTGTGAGGCACCTTATCAAATGGTTTCTGAAACCCAAGGTAAACCAAATCCACAGTGTTTCCTTCATCAATTCTTGCAGTAACATCCTCAAAGAATGTCAGTTTTGTTAAACTAGATTTTCCCTCAGGGAAACCATGCTGGCTCTTTGACGCTATATCAAACTGCTTTAAGTGACTCCGCAATGCATCTTTAATCACACTCTCCAAAACTTTTCCAATTACCGATGTAAGACGAACTGGCCTATAATTTCCTGCACAATGTTTATCACCTCCGTTAAATATATATTAGACTAACATTAGCCAACTTGCAATCTTCTAATACTCTTCCACTACTCATTGACCTGTAAAAATATTAGCTAGCGGTTTACAAATAAAAGCTTTAAGCTCCTTAAGAATTCTAGGATAAAAGTTGTCTGGTCCAGAAAACTTACCAATTTTAGGTTCCCAACTTTTCTCTTACAATTTTAGGACTTAAAATCAATATTTTCCCCAAACATACTTCTATCTTCCTTCATAAAAACTTAAAAGAACATATAATTTAATACGTTTACCATCTCATAATCTTAGAAAATCAGCTACTAACTATCATTCTTAAAATACCCAATCCGTATCCTAATATTTTTGCTTACCCATCATATACCTGAAGAGTTTCTTTTTGTTTGCTTTAACACTCTCAGTCAAACCTCTTTCATATACAGTTTTTGCCTTCTTAACTTCCTTTTTAACCTTTCCTCGTGATTTCCTATAGTCCTCCAAGTCTTTATTATTTCCAGTAAGTTTAAATTTCTTGAATTTATTATGTTTATCCCTAATATAATCTCTTAAACCTTTACTAAACCATACTAGCTTATTCCGCTCCCTTGTCCTTTTTTATCTGTAGGGAATATGTATGTTCTGTATGCATGTCAATTTTTCCATAAATGCTTCCTAAATCTGTTCAAGATCCCCTCCCAACTCTTTAGTCTAATCTACAGAAGCCAGATCATGTATCATTCCATCAAAATCGACTTTCCTGAAATTTGGAGTCAGGGTACTATTCTTTTTCAATTCTACATGTAGTAAAATACTAAACCTAATAGTGCAATGGTCGCTTGTACTTAAATGCTCACCAACCACAACTCTGTCTATGTTATTCACGTCGAATGCTAATATTAACTCTAATATAGTTTCCTCTCTTGTAGGTTCCATCACCAGTATTCTGAACAATTCCAAAACCTATCCCCCCTCACTGTCAGACTTGAAATTTTCCCAATCAATACCCTTGAAATTAAAATCTCCCATAATAACAACATGTTTTTCAGCTACCAATATGATCATCTCATTATACAATTTCTCATTATCTTCCACATTCTAACATGATGGTCTATAAAAAATTCCTTTTTATCCACTTACACAAACTCAAACTGACTCAACCTCAGTTCTGTTTTCTTTAATATGTTTAACTCAACAGGATGCAATTCATTCCTCACATATAAAGCTGCTCCTTCCCCTTTTTTTAATATTCTATCTTTAGTAAATAATGTATAGCCTGGAATTTAAAAAAAAATTCTCTCATCAAAATTGTTCAAATCCAACAAAGTGCAAGTGATACCTATAATATCAAAAATCCTCAGCTTCCACAACTGCTTTGAACTCATCAATTTTATTTCTAATACTCCTAGCATTACAAGAGTAACAATTAATCATATATTTTAAAATATATTCATGTTTTATGCCTGTTGTACATGTTTTCCTGTCAATTATATTTCCTATTTTAATAATATCATAGCCTTCACTTCTGTCTAGCCCTAGTTTAAATCTAACACTACAGATGAGTTAATAGTCCTTGCTAGCATGCTAGCCCCTGCATTGTTTAAGTGTAAGCCATCCATTCCAAAAAGATTAACTTTCCCATTAACATTATCCCACAAATCCAACCAGCCTATTTGCTCATCCCTACACATTGATCTACGACTGGCATTCAATCCTAGTAACCCCACAATCTATTCTTGGCGATATCCCTGACAAAATCAAGCTATGACCACTTTCCTTAAATGTCCTTATCAATGTTTTATACTTATCAATAAGCTAACATTACATCAAATCTGTTATAATCTATTCTTCACTAAAGTGAGTCCTTCAAAGTTTGAAGTTTCATAAACGAATTTTAATGGATTAAACTTCATGAATACTTCAAATATTAAGACACAATTTAAATTATTACTGTGTCAGAATGTTTGATTTACTTTTGGTCCTAACTATTAACTATGATACTTTCTGGTGTAGAATTGAAAGTTCTAAGACTTAAATCCATTATCAAATGTTATTTAAATGCCCACTATTCATTACTGCTCATTCTACATAACCCATATCACACAAACACACACAAACATCTTAACACGATTTATGAGTTGTAGCTACGGATTGTCACACAGAAAATGTTTATAAATAAGACTCTGAAATGTTCAACTTCCGAAGAAAAATGACAACAACTACAATCTGACGTTTACAAGCTGGCCAGCGTTGCTCGGTAAGCCACCAAATTCCGTCCTTATTAATAAATGAAGCGACAAATGAGAGTTGAAGCATTTGAGACCAGGTAAATAAATCACCTGTCAGATGAACAGAATGAGGTTTCAAAGTTATCCCAGTGTTTGTGGTCACTTTCTTATAAACTTTATCGGAGGGTGTACTCGTACTACAATTTCCTCAGATAAATTATTTCTACAATTTAACAACAAACTGATAAGGAAAGAGGTTAGAAACTGTGCTACGCTGTAATTGTGTCGTTATGCACACACATGAGACACTTATCTAAACTGAAATGGCAACTTTAATTACCCGTGTCTTGTAACCTGAGTAATGTATTTATTCTGTTTTTGACTAATACTTGTTATTTCCATTTTCCTTCATTGAAAACCAACTGGCTGCAGGCGGTTAACGGTTATCTTAAATATACTTTGTACATAACCACCAATATTCTTTACGCGTTGCTGCTTTGATTATAATATCCATACGTACCATAGAATACATGATTCATTCTACTGTATCGACGTGCTTTGCACCATAAGATATATTCTGTAGTATCCGCATTCTTTATATCATAATATACATTCTACTTTTACTACATACCTTTTATCTCTAAGTTTAACTGTACCCACTCACTTTGTACCGTAAACTATATTCTACTGTATCGACGTGCTTTGCACCATAAGATATATTCTGTAGTATCCGCATTCTTTATATCATAATATACATTCTACTTTAACTACATACCTTTTACCTCTAAGTTTAACTGTACCCACTCACTTTGTACCGTAAACTATATTCTACTGTACCCTCATACTTTGTACTATCAGCTGTATTCTACTATACCCTCATACTTTGTACCCTAAGATATATTTACTATACATACTTACTTTGTACTATGACATATATTCTACTGTACCAGCAAACGATACATTTACTGTACCCATTTTCTTTGTACTATAAGGTACATTCTACTGTACCAATATACATTGTACCATGCGCTATGTTGTATTGTACTCACATACTTTAACCTAAGCTCAGTAATTAGGTGAAAAAAATTTTGAGGCTTGCATTTGTTTATGTTTGAATACACCATCAAATTTTATCCTGTAACAAGTATCTGTAGTTAAGGACTTAAAATTACTACAATGTTTGTTTGTTTTTCTACAGATATGGGATTTTTAAAACAGTTTGTACAGGATTACTTCTATAAAATCAAGTTAATTGTAATACGAAGTAATAAAAATGAAAAGAAGCTAGAATTCAGATGCAAAATATACATTGCACAATACGGTCGTCTTTATTACTAACGTTTCCAGCTTGCAATGTCATTTCTCTTCTGATATGAAAACACATAAATGTGCATTAAGTACTAAACCCATGTCACTCAGGTTTCGGCAAGACGCAAAGAGAACCTGAATACTAGAATTAACTGGAAACCAGGATCTTCTCAAACTCTTTTCCTGGTTCAAGGAGGAGCGATATCTGCGCGTGTATTTCTGAAACCCTCAACAGATCTTGTATCTCATTTCTGGCGAGGTTTTCAGAAATCTAGAAATATTCTTTGTTATACCTGCTAACAGATGACATAACTTTTCTTTGATGTCATGGCAATTTGTTAAAAGATATGCTTCCATTACGCTAAAAAATATGGTTCTGTGATATTGAAATATATTACACTATTATACTAAAATATATGACTTTATGATATTAAAAAATATATAATTATATTATAATAAAGGATATATTACTGTTATATGAAAAATGTGATACTATTATATTAAAACATATGATACTATTATATTAAAACATATGAATCTATTAGGTTAAAATATATTATTATTTTATATTAATAGTACGACACTATTAAATTAAAAGACATAAACAAAACCTCTATAACCCGAGCGCTTTCGGAAGCTGGACCTTTTATCTTCAAAGGAAACTGGGCCAGTTTGCCCCTGAAGAAGAAAGGTCCACTTTTCGAAAACGCTCGGATTATAGGGATTTATTCATTTCTATCAAGACTTCTTGAACCTACGTGTTTTTCTAGCATCATAAATTAAAAGATATGATACTAACATATTAAAATATATAATAATATTACACTAAAAGACGTGATAGTATTATATTAAAAGATGTGATACTATTAGATTATGGTTCTGATTCTCAGTAATTTCAATAATGTATGGACATCTGTTTATTTGTTGAAAATAGAAATACCCGGGTATTAGAACTTTTTAGGACTACATAATCTCCTGTAGAGCAGAATTCGAACCCTTATTCACACTAATCGCATATGTTTTTTAAGTAAACAAAAAATCAGATCTCAGCTTTTACAACCTTCAGTCTTTTACATTAACATAGCAAGAACACCGTAATCGAAATGAATACACACAAAAGGTCGGATTTATTTTTTTCAGAAAAGCAATGCGTTATTTAGAAAGTTCCATTTACAGGATTAATTAGCAAGTTCTAACTAAAATAATATCTCTCAGACTTCTAAGTGAGTAATAATTCGTTACTGGAGAGAACAAATAATGTTTGTAGTTTTTAAACCTTGTAATATACAACACATGTCAAATACACTTAATACGTTGTGTTTGTTGCTTCTCCCATTATTAATTAGGTAAATCTCGTTAAAAATTCAACATTTCCAAAAAAACCACTTTCGATAGAGAGAGAGAGAGAAATAATTTGCTTTTTGTGTGTGTTTAAGCGCAAAGCTAAACAATGGGTTATTTACGCTGTGCCCATCGCAGGTATCGAACATCGTTTAGCGTTATGAGCCCTCAATGTGACCACTGATACACTTATACAAACTTAGTTTAGAACAAACGAAGTTCATGTTTTCTTTCTAAACAGCACTGAACTCAGCTTTTATCGAATTTTGCGATTTGTTAGGGAAGAAATTTGATTCGTCTGAAATAGTTATACTAGCTTTACATTTGGCAGATAAGTCAAAAATGTAATTATGTCTGTCTGATCCACTTACTGTTGCTTTATCATCCATTTGTTCATTTCTATTAGATGAATAAATTGGTGTCCAGATGTTAATTGTTTTGACCACTAATGATTTGTTCCTTACCTTTTGAACAGAAGTATAGTTTGATGTCTATGTTAATTCAAAACTCTCTGATCATAGAAGGCTTTTATTATTCACTTGATCTGAAATCTTGAAAACTATTTGCTGTTATAAGTGTTTTTATTCAAATTGCTGCATGTGAATATATGTTGTGTAAAGCCATTACACACATTAATCATCCTACAACTCACATGAAAGAGACACTTATACCCGGTTCAGTGTTTCGTAAATTCCTTCAGCTAGTTTGATACTTTTGTTCTTGAATTTCAGCCAGTATTCTATGTGTTCATTAAAACATTAAGTCAGTTTAGTCGTTATAAAAACTGAATGCCAATCTCACCCGGATTAATTAAAACATTCCTCTAGAAAGAACAAAACCAGAGCAAAGCAGTATCAGTTGGAAGAGTAAAAATGCATTACAGAAAAGAACAGCTGCTACTGTCAAGCGCTGTTCTACTTCATTTCAAACCTTTGCTAAAACATTTTGTGTGTGTATGTGTGCATAAAGATAATGGGTAACGTCCATATTCTTTCCAAAAAAAAAGTAAAACGATTTTAAAGCAGAGATAGTCATCTTTAGTAAGAAATCCTTTCACATAGACGATATACAGTAGAACACAGTATGTCAGTCCGATATTTTTAGAGAAACTTAGAGTATAAACCTTACCAAATAGCAGATCGATATATAGTAAACCTTTTGACCCTTTTTGATCAGTTTTCAAGGCATGATAGGTTTTCTGAGGTTAAAAAAAAAAGATATTTTTGGGAAGAAACTATATTTATGTATCTCAGTGACAGATGAAATAGTTGTAAGGATTTTACAGATAATCTTCACTTTTCCTAAAGCTAATTATTTTTCAGAAGCCTGAGTTTTCAAGGTAAAATAAGACAATTGTACGTTTCACAAATACACCATTTATTCACTACCATGGTTTCGCCAGTAAAGGCCTTTACCCCGAAGTACGTTGACGATCAGATCTGCTCTCAGGTTCAATGCAGATTAGCAGTAATTGCAGAGCTTGCTCATGGAGGAATATTGGCTAAGCGTGAAAGTGACCCAAATACACAGATAGCTCCTAGTGAACTAAAAGTCACTGTAGACACAATGAAGTTCAATCCAGTAGCATTCAGTATTGGTGGAGAAAAATGCATTTGTTTGTCTGCAGAAAGTACCCTGCATCGGGGTAGAAAAGAAGGTTCGGTACTTTGTATAGTTGCCACAGAAAAGTGTTTGATTGCATCAGTTACTGCAGATAGAATACCAGGTGACCAGCTCAACCTAGTTGTTGAAAAGTTAGGGGACTACTTGAGATTGTCTGGTTACTGAATATTTCAATTTTCCAGAACACAAACTCTACCACTTTCTACAACTCTTCAATAACAAACTGTTGGTTTCTTCAGTAACACTTGTTTTACATAACAGCAGCTTCCTTTTTTCTGACCTCTTAGGTGCTTATGTAGGTTGAGTTTTAGACTTTGGAGTTTTTGGATATAGATATAATATGAATATTATTCATTTGAACGTTTCGCTATTTTCTTTCTGTTGCTTCTTCTTCCAAATTTCTGCATTTTTGTCACATTCATCATCAATAACCCTAAAATAGCATTACATCATAATCAAATTCACTCAGCCTAAGCTACTGATATTGATCAAATTTTCATTATAAGAGATTGTTTTTCGTGCAGTGGGTGAGTAAGGGAATTATTTAAGGGCATGTGGTTTGCCCTAATGGAGTGAAAAAATAGCTATAATGGAAATCTATGGGGTGTAACTTGTTAGGGGTTAATGATATGGAAAAATCAGCGACCTAGGAATTTCTAATTTGGAAGTTAATGCCAAAAGCCGACGTTCTTTAATAGATATTTGCTAGCACGGCCACCAGATGTTTTTGAAAAGTTTTGTCGATTAAAAAGAACAATTAAAATCATCCTTATTTTCAAGAACAGAAAATGAATTGTTTCATGCATTTTTAGTACCACATAAATATATATTTGGTTTTACACTAACTAACTACGAAAATGCCGTAAGAGGAGTTAAAAAATTTCAAAGTTTTTATTTTTAACTTCTCTTGCAGGTTATATGTATATTTATCGTAATTCAGCTTTAGTTCAATTTTTCTCATTCTTCTTAAATACAGTTCTTGAATTATTGTCACTTATTCTTATGATTTATAACCTAACTTCATGAAAATCATCTTACCTCAGAGTGGCACACTTACCTTGGCAATAGATAAGAATCATGAACACGCACAAAGATACACAATAATTTGTTTTATGCATGTTCGTTAGCTTTTACCGCAATCATAGAACAAAGTTTATTGAAATTGGGCTCATCTGTCTCTATATACTTGTTTCAATAGTCGAGCTACGTATCTAAATTAACACTTCAAAAATATCTACTTGTTGGATCCTCAAATCACAAAGAAGCGAGAAACGTCTGTTTAAAAATAATTACGAAATAAAGTATTATTAACAATATCTACAAAGTATAGTTACATACAGGTTACATATATATATATATAAAGATGTTAGGGACAGTAAAAAGTGTGCTTAAAAGCTAATGCATATGACTGAGATTCGTACACATGTTAGATACTATAAACAGTGTTTCCATAGATTATTTTAAAGGTTGAGAATACGTCCACATTATAGGTATTGTAAGAAGTGTCTTTAAAGGTTAGCTATAGTTATAAGTCTGAGAATACGCCCATACGTTAGGGACTGTAAATAGTTCCCCATAGGTTAGTTATAAGTCTGAGAATACGTCCAAATATTAGGGAATGTAAAGGTGTACTCTGAAGCTTAAATATGTGACAGAAAATGCGTCCAAATGTTAGAGACTGTAAACAGTGTTTCCATTTCCATAAGTTAGCTGTCTGAGAATATGAACATATAATAGGGTAAAAAGTATCCACACGTGTTAATTATATATGTTAGAATATACGTCCATATGTCATGACCTTTAAAATGTGTCTCCAAATGCTAATTATAAGTCTTAGAATGCGTTCATATGTCAGGAACTGTTAAAAGCATCTCCAGAGGCTAGTTAGAAGTCTGAAAATACGTCAATGCGTTAGACATTGTAAAAGGCGTAGCCAAACTTTAATTACATATCTAAGAATATGTCCTTATTTTATGGACTGTAAAGAGTGTCTTCAAAGGTTATTTATACGTATCAGATAACATCACCATATTAGGGGCTGTAAATAATGCCCCCAAGAATTACTTAAAAGACTAACAATACGACTATATGTATAAAGGACTGTAACACGTTTTTCCAAATGTTATAGTTATAGGTATGAGAACACATCTATATGTCAGGGACTGTACAAAAGTGTCGCAAAAGTTAGTTTTATAAATATCAAAATACGTCCATATGCTAGGGAGTATAAAAGGAGTTTTCAAAGGTTATAACTATGAGAATACGGCTATAAACAGTGTCACAAAAGGTTACTTATAAATCTGAAAACACGTCCACAAGTTAAGGACTGTTAGAAGTGTACTCCTAAGCTTAAGTTTAAGTCTGAGTAAACGTACACGTACTAGAGCCCGTGAAAGGTGTCTTACAGTTCAGCTCCATATGTTCTTAATTTAGGGAATGTAAATAAGTGTCTACACAGATTAGTTATAAGTCTGAGAAAACATTCACGTGTTAGAGACTGTAAAAAGTATTTCCAAAAGCTATAGTTAATAACCATACTGAGAATATGGCTACTTGTTAGGTAAAACATTTGCCTTTATCCGTAGACACAATAAATGAATCTTTGTACGCTTTAGCTCATGTTAAGACATTAATGACTGTAAATGTGAGAAAACTGTCTTACCTCTGGAGTTTAATGAAACAGGAGATGAAGTAAATAGCTTGAGTTAATATAAAGAAGAAAGAATTTAAGTTTATATTCAGATATCCCCGGTCTTCTGAACATCTCTATTTCAAGATAATGAGTCACGTGATTTTAGAAATGTTGATCTTCATTTAAAACTCGTTATTCCTCTAGGTTTCGCTTTGATTCCCTTTACTAGCGTAGCTAATAAAACGCTCCTCTTAGTTGTGCAACCCTATAGAAGACTTTGTTAAGAAACCAGTTAGAATTCTATGTAATTGTGCTTAATGCAAAGTGGTTATCGTTTAAGCACGTCACTCTGGTGCCATCATTGCCTTCGTAACTCTTTCCTGGTTGCTTGTACTCTCAACCAACTGGCTTTCCATAGTAACTGCAGATAAAATACATGAGAGGTATGTAAATATATGTCCTTTGAAATTTGCGAATGGCTAAAGATAAGATGTAATTTAGCTAAATTAAAATTTGAAAAAGTTACGAAATGTTTATTTCATTTCATTGTTTTGGCTCAGCACTTTCCAAATTAAAAACAAATTACTCACCCAAGTATTGTAACATGTATTGATTCTGAAGCATATAATATTTTGACATGTTGACTACATGCACGTGACGTTTTACCCAGCTAATTTGAAGTTTATACTATCATGACATCATGCACGTGAGGTGTTCCGAACATGACTTGTAAGCGTTTAATACTATGACAGCATGTTGATTACATGCAATTGAGGTTTTACCAAAGTAAGAAAGATTCACGAGATTCTTCATAACTTAATAAGAAATCGTATTCAACACTTTTGCCACGGGATTATAATGTTATATGATTTGTTCAGACAGGACCAGAGTATAATGATTAGTAACAAATTACTCATCCAAGTATTGTAACATGTACTGATTCTGAAACATATAATATTTTGACATGTTGACTACATGCACGTGACGTTTTATCCAGCTAGTTTATACTATCATGAAATCATATTTTTGTTTTGGTAGATCCTAAGTTAATGTGATTAATCAACAGCATCAACTGGTTAAAATTCCAAAATAAACTAAAAAAAATTAAATAAATTAATAATATTTTACCTCCCGTTTCATGTTTGTTATTTTATGCCTATGTAAAATGGACATATTTCAATCTTACACCATTTCAAACCATCCTCTTAAACCTGGTTAATAGAATTTTAACCAGTTTTAATATAAAGGTTTGGAAACTGCTTAAAAGGATAATAGCCAGTTTTGGTAGATTCGTTGAGAAACTTTTTAAATGCTTTTAGCCAGTTTTAGCGGAGCTGTTTGGAAATTGTTTGAAGGCTAGTAGCCGGCATTAGTAGATTGGTTGGGAAATTGTTTAAATAGCTTTGAACCAGGTTTTGCAAAACGGTTTGGAAACTGTTTAAAGAGCTTTTAGCCAGTTTTAGCACAACGATTTGGAAACTGTTTAAAAGGCTAAAAGCCAGCTTTAGCAGATTGATTGGGTAACTATTTAAAGAACGTTAAGCCACTTTTAGCAGAATAACGTGGAAACTGTAAAAAAAGCTATTAACGAGCTAGAAGAACGGTTTGGAAGTTGTTTAATAGCCTTTGTAATAGTTCCCAAACGATTCTAGTAACACTGAGTAAAAAATTTAAACAGTTTCCAGATCATTGTGTTAAAACGGGTTACTAACATTTTTCTTAATTAACAAGCATTTTTGTTAAAAGCGTTCAATGATATAAAAAAACGTTTTCAAACATTCTGATAAAAACTGGATTATAGAGTTTAACTCGGAGAGCTAAAGTTCGGTTATCCATAGTTTTATCAAATACAAACTTCATTTTAAAGCAAATCAATATCAGATAGTCGATTCCATTTCAATCCAAAACTAATAAACTATGATAGTATATTTCTGTAAACCAATATAAACTTACCCTTTTCCAAGAAATTGTATTTCTAACAATAGATGCTAGACTCTTTTGGTGGTTTGGTTATAATTGAACTGTGATCCTAAGTGAATTTGGTTAATCAACAGCATCAAGTGCAGTACCAAGCCGAGGTCCTAAATGAGTATGGTTTGTCAACAGCATCAACTGCAGTACTAAGCTGAAACCCTAAGTCAAGTATGGTTAAACAGCAGTATCAAGTAATACCAGCTGAGATTCTAAGCCAAGTATGGTTAATGAGCAGCATCAACTGGTACCAGCTGAGATCTTAAGTTAAGTGTGGCTAATCAACAGCATCAACTGGTACTAGCTGAGATCCTGAGCTAAGTCTAGCTAATTAACAGCGTCAACTGGCACCAGCTAAGTCCTTAGACAACTATGGCTTATCAACAGCATCAACTGGTATCAGCTGAGATCCTAATTTAATGTGATTAATCAACAACATCAACTGGTTAAAATTCCAAAATAAACTAAAAAAAGTAAATAAATAAGAAAGAACAATCGACTGTCGAAATGCAGATTCCAAGTAAAGCTACTTTCGACGACTTTAGTCTCATTGTAATAGTTTTATACGTTATACTTAAAAAAACCTCACTTCATTCAGCAATAACGTTTTAATTTTTCCAGTGTTCTCGTATGCTAGGAGTCTTATTTCAAGCCAGTGATCAGATTGTAGCTACGTCATAATCATTAAGTAAGATCCTAATTAAATTGGAAAAGTATTATTGTTTCAGTTAATGAAAGATTGTCCTTTTTATATATTTTTAATCAAATTTTTACAAGAGCTTCTACTAAAGTATGTAAGACTTTCTTAATGTAAACAACTAAACTGGGCCGAATGTTTTGTAGAAAAAAGTTATACAGTTATTTAAATGTTTTATAAGTCAACAAAAACTTTTAAACACCTTAAAAGTCAACAATTAAATCTTCTTTGGATCTTCTAGTTTTACAAATAAAATAGAAAACCTAGAACTTCTTTTATTAACAAATAGATTTTAGAAAGTTATTAAAAATAACAATTAAAACTTCTTCAACGTTTTGATATAAAACAAGTAAAACTGTTTAAAGAAGTTTTGGAGTAACAAAAGAAAAAGAAAACATAGATCTTGTAGTTTAAAATATTCTTAATATTATATTATTACAAGTTACAGCTTTTACAATAAAAAGAATATTTTTAAAGCGATACGTTGTTTCAAAAACTGCACAAGAATGATCGCACCAGTGATCGAAACGTCGTGTCTGTTTAAAAATGTTCTTCCTTACTGTAAGGTTGTTTTTTTTTAATTAAGCACAAAGCTACACAATGGGCATGTGTGCTCTACCCACCTCGGGTATCGAAACCCGGATTCTAGCGTTGTAAGTCCGCAGACATACCGCTGTGCCACTGATGGGCCCTTTCTATAAGAGCTGTAACCTGTAATAAAGTCATACTTATAATCAGATAGTAAGCTCAAAACGAAACCCTAAATATTATTATTAATTTTGTTCTTCCAGTCTCTGGGTTTTTAGCTCTTATATATTTGATTTGTCAAAATAACTCAACAGGTAATATTGAGAGTTACCAAGGTAACAATGACTAATGTGAATCTTCAAAGTTATTTTCCCAGATCAGATCAGAGGATGGTTCTCCGGATTGCTTTGAAAGCAGAAACAGTAATATAACCAGCAAAATAATGATGTGAAAAGAAATATCATGCACTTAATACAAAACATCTGAACAGTATACAAATCGTTTCTATACAACTATATACAATACACTTATTATCAAACATCTGAATATGATACAAGTCGTTTCTCTACTACTATATACAATATACTTATTATCAAACATCTGAATATGACACAAGTCGTTTTTCTACTACTATATACAATATACTTATTATCAAACATCTGAATGTCATTGGATTTCTTCTTCGGGAAAAACAGCATGACAAGAACATACTCGTTGTATACAAATAAAAATTACTATTTTTTCAATATTCTACAGAATAGCGTGTCTGATATTTAAATAATTAAAATGTATAAATAAATAAACGAATATATACCAATTTAAAGGGGGACATATGTTTCATTTTCAAACAGAATCGTACATTACCATAAACATGAGTGTAGGTCCATAACTGCAAAAATGTCAAAAACCAACAAAACTAGAAATCTTACGAAAACGATAATATTCAAAACTGTGAAGCACATTTATCTCGCAGTAAACAGAATAATAGAGATAACCACAGCGGTGTAACCATATTGTTCTTAATAACAAAAGATTGGCTTGACTGTGCTCGTTGAAAAGTTGGTTTAGCACGCTTTGAAATACACTCTTATGTCGGATTACTTGAAGTAACTACAACATTTAAACATAAAAGTTTAAAAAATATTTTCTTATAAATATTTATAAAACGTTATTCAAATGCCGCGAGTTCCGCCGTTAACCTATATTTTATTAAATGACATGAAACTCAAACCATGTTTACGATAGTGAAAATATTAGAAACATAGATTTATCTCTTTTAAAAAATGTTCTCGTGCAAAAAGTGGTTATGGCACGAGGAACATAAATCAAACTAAGAGCTTCAAAGTGAGAAACAAACTTCTGAATAATACATGAAACTACGTATGATTATTGATAATGTTTTGAAATTAATAAAGCTTGCTCATCCTATACAATCGTAAAGTGGAATATTAGTAGAATATTTAGTGCAGTGTTCTCAGTTACAACAATGCTGATGTGCAATATTACAGAGGAATATTTAGTGCATGTTCTCAGTTCTAACAATGCTGATGTGCAATATTATAGTGGAATGTTTAGTGCGGTGTTCTCCATTATAGCAATGTGATGTACAATATTAAAGTGAAATGTTCAGGGCAGTTCCCTCAATTAAAATAATGCTGATGTATAATATTAAAAGTAGAATGCTTAATACAGTGTCTTCAGTTAAAACAATGCTGATGTATAATGTTAACTTGGAATGTTTAGTGTAGGTCCTTTAGTTACATCAATGTGATTTACAGTATTAAATAAGAATGGTTAATGCAGTGTTCTCGGTTACAACAATGATGGCACTTATCTACATTTGTCCCAACTCTACTTACCGTTCAGTTCACTAGCAAGTAGAAGCCAGAATGCTGAAAAGAATAAGGTGTTGAGCTTCATCCTGATGAATAATGCTGATAAAGTTCTGAGCAGTAGGGATGATTCAACGACTTATATTTTCAATTTTGTTTTACTTTATTAAACCAGAAACTTCATAAACAATTTATATCTTCTCTTCTTTATCATTTTTTTACATTTTCTTGCTGTCTCTGTGAATCTGTTTTGTGTAGACTTCCCAAAAAACTATATTTTCCATCGACTACTAACTAACTTTCTGGCTAGCTACCACAAGGCAGCAGACTACAATAGTCACTTTTCTTCCTAGCATCTCCGTACCTTGACGAATTCCAGCGCCGCCTCCAGTATCGATCACGTAGAGAAAAATATAGGTAGCGCTACAGAGTAGAATATAAATTTAGCTTAAGAGCCTGAGTTAACCTGTGGTAAAATTGGATAGATGAATGTTTAATCAGACCATTATTCTGGTTTTGCGTTAAAAGTCACGTCTATAATGGGCAGCACTGCTGAGTCTACTATCAAGTCAATTAATAATTTAATACTTGGAGAGTATCTGATCCATATTCAATTACACGCTCTGCAAACAAATGCTTATCAACTAAAATATATACATTTTTTTGCAGTATGTGAAAATGCCTTTACCATCCCTTTCACTTTTAAAATTTGCAAGCATTTTTGGCCCGGCATGGCCAGGTGATTAGGGCGCTCGACTCGCAATCTGAGGGTCGCGGGTTCGAATCCCGTCACACCAAATATACTCGCCCTATCACCCGTGGGGGTATTATAATGTGATGGCCAATCCCACTATTCGTTGGTAAAAGAGTAGCGCAAGAGTTGGCGGTGGGTGGTGATGACTAGCTGCCTTCCCTCTAGTCTTACACTGCTAAATTAGGGACGGCTAGTGCAGATAGCCCTCGTGTAGCTTTGCGCGAAATTCAAAACAAAACAAAACAAACAAGCTTTTTTATTTACTTTTCTTTTACTTAAAATATCAATAATTTCGTGTGAAAATTTTTTATTTCAATTTTTTTATAAGTAATATCACATAGGATCACTGTTATTGTTTTGTAAATTAGGGCATGACGTGGGAAAAAGGGAGTGTGATTTATAGATAAGCTAAATTTTCAACAAAGATGAGGAAAAGTATGTAAAATTTTCAGATATATATATGTATATATTTATATATATATTCCTCTAGATGGCGATACTTTGTTTGTTGAATTTAACACAAAGCTACACGGGGATTATCTGCGCTAGCCATCCCTAATTTAGAAGTGATAGACTAAAGAGAAGACAGCTAGTCAACATCACCCACCCCCAAATTTTTTGACTACTCTTTTACTAACGAAAAATTGGATTGACCGACACATTATAACGCCCCTGCGACTGAAGGGGCGAGTGTGTTCGGTGACAAAATTCAAACCTGCGACCAACAGATTGACAGTCGAGCGTTCTGACCACCAGACCATTCCAGGTCAGATGGTGCTAGAATGAAAAGGCTACTGTAATTAATATAAACTCTATCATTTTTTTTTGTTTCAAATTCACATAAAAGATGACATCATTAAGTGATTGGTACCTAAACCATTGAAAGCTACATATTTCCATTTCACATGAACTATATTTTGACTGTCTTTATATATATATATAACTGTAACCCAAGGTTATAAAGAAATCATCGAGCAATCCTAGTAATTAGTGTGTCAGGCTATGGATCGAAGATACCAAGGCTCATCAGGCGATGCGACAGGACAGCCCCATACTTTCAGTTGTGGACGCGTGGTAAAAAGTGACAAATTCGTTTTTTTTTTTGTTGTTCGTTAGCTTTTGGTTTAAAGAGCCACAAAATCTCTTATGACGCTGATTGGTTGTCTTCCTTCTGGATAATAGTTTAAAATCAAGGACAGCTGGACATTAACGGACTCTGACTTGTCTGTTTAACCTACATGCAATTCATGTTGAAAATTCCAAGCCTGCTCGCCACTTAGCGAAAGTAACTTCAGTTAAGAAGCAGAGACTCAAACCAATGTTTGATATATCACAATAACATTTCCTGTCATCAAGTATCATCAGATGAATGTTGTTTGTTTCTTTGAAGATAAGCACAAAGCTACACAATGGGCTATCAGTGCTCTGCCCACCACAGGTATCGAAACCCGGTTTCTGACGTCGTAAGTCCGCAGACATACCGCTGTCCCACTGCGGCCGCAATAATAAATTTCGTTCAAAACAAACAAATTGTAAAATATAAATGTACTGTGATGGTACTAATGGAGAGTAATAGGTAATTTTAATAAGTACTCCCTCCGTAACTTTACCGCTGACCCACCAGGAGACACTACGTTAGAGATAAAATATAATGAACATATGGCATTTTGTCAGGATTCGATGGCATTTTCGTTTTCATATAAACATCTATAAAATTCCTCGTATACATGATACTTAATCATCGAATGACAAAAATCTCGGCCAATAACAAATAAAACACTTTAAAACTAGATATCTTAGACAACTATGCATTTCCTTAGATATACGTTCGGCAGCTAAAAATACCTATATTGGCGGCAAATAAGTTAGTGAGGGATCAAAGTAACTCGAATGAAAAGACGATAATTCAGTTTGGAGAGGAATGTTAGTAGCTTCTGTCATTTTCGCATAAGGAAAATTAGCTCACTCTGGATCCTTAGAAGAGGCGTTTGAAAGAAAAGAAAAAACACAAAAGTTTCTAAACTTCTTCCGATTTTAAAATGTATCAAATCAGAAAAACTGAGTCTAATAATATTAACATTCCTTCGCCGTACATAAAGCAGTGGCTAGTTTGGAGGAAAACATTTAAGTGTACATCGATCTGGAGTAAACAGACACTTCTTCCAGTAAGCGAATTTCTGTGGTTGTTCATTTTTGTCAGAACTTCTGCACACGGACGTGTTTATTTATAATTGTTTCAATCAATCCTACAAAAATAGGTTATTTTAAACCTCATTTCCTACACAATTAACGCTTCTATCCGGACACTGCAACGTTATCTAAAACATTTAGAAAGAGAATACACAAACATTTGAAAATAATATATATATGTAATTTGCACATCCCAAATATAATGCTGGAAACAAAAAGAGGGAAAGTTATAATATTATTGTGTCGCGAGAAACGTTATTCTTATGTAAACACAGCTGCATCATTAATAAGCCAAAGCTTTTCAAACGTAGATATACTTTCCTATTCATTTTAGCTCATTAAGATGGCCATACTGTGTCGAATGAAAATTTACATTCCGTGGACAATGAGAAAAGACTATTTATCAAAGATGGCCGAGCTGGTGATAGGCTAGTGACTGCCAGGAAATCCAATGTATCAACACCTCAACGTCATCTCCAATTCAAGAATAGCTGATAAACGCCAGGTCTGATCGCAAGTCTTCTTGTTGTCATGTTTCTCAATATGTCTAAATCAAAAATATTTATCAAAGCTACATATTAAGCAAACAAGAAGATCAATCATGAAGGAATAATCATCGAGCTTAACACGACAGAATGCGCCTGGTGTCTTAAAAAAACGGTTGGGGAATCTCTCTTTATTGTTGTCCCCCTTGTGTCAAGCATCACAAGAAGATAAAAATGATGCTTACTATACGAGAAAAAACAAAACACAGTTTTAGTTAATAAGCCCAATATACCAATAGAGCTGTTGTATCGCATATCTTTTCTTAATAAATCTAGTACCATATGAAAATGGTTTAACATTTTATTTCAAGATTAAAGAGCTTATCTAGTATCTTGGTAAAGTAATTCACAAGCATTACATTCTTTGTTTCCTATATTCTAGTTTTTCCATCGATAACTGGAAGATGGTATGATGTAATACATACATGTATCATTTACTGTGTGTGTACAATAAGACTGTACGGATGTAAGATTTGGAAAATTATGACTTGATTAATAAGTACCTAATCAAAAACGTAAATACATTTAATAACAAATATGTAACTACATAAAAAGTGAAATGTTGGATTAGTTTGTCTATGCGCTGTGTTTGTCGTGAAGATCTAACCCTGATTATTAGCACTATAAACCCTCAAGCTCACCACTGAATTATCGGATGACAAAACATGAACAACGTTTATCAACACAGTTTCTTGTACATGAATTCATTATAAAGAATTTTTATCTTTACTATAGAAGCCAAATCCTGCAACTAAATTTCAGTCTTCTATTTGTTATTTGCTGACTGATGAAAGTTAAGGATCGACGTTACATGTAGACACGAAATGCGGCATAGAGAAGTTGTACGTGAGGTAACAAAATCAAAGATAGTTTAAAACGGATTTTATTTAAATACGCTTTAATTTAAATTAATATGGTATTTTAGTCATGTTTTTAGGCAGGAAATCACTTCACAAAAACATTGATTTAGAAATTAAAAAGTTGTAATGATTATGGGAACTGTTATTGTGATAATGACGCTATAACGCAATGGACCAGGCTAGGAAATGTACTTGATATTCGAGTTTTTTTTTCTTTACACTGAATTGCATGTATTAAACAGTCGTATACATGAAATTGAGTGGTGTGTAAACGGATAGTGTTCAAGTTGTGATGGATAATGTTTCAAAACAGATCTCAAATGACGTCATGTAAAAATCAGATGTTTCAGTTTCTATTTGGTGTCTTTCCTAACATGAATAATACTCATATTTTACGATTTAACAGCTTTGAAAAAGTACCCATTTATCAATCAGACTGATAACTTGAACCTTGCATTTGGCTAAATGTTTAGAATTTATTTTTCGTATCCCCATTACAATATTAATCTTTTTTACTGTGCTACTTCTGTAGCCATTCTACTTTTCACGTTGAAATCAAAGTAAATATAAATTGCTATATTTATTTACTTTGTTTTTGCTTCAAACGAACTATTTGAAATATGGTTTCAACTAAACGATATTTCACGTTATTCATAGAACTGACTCATATGCCTTCAAGACTGCACGATTTTCTGAAAATTGGATCCGACCGACTTCAGCTCCGTTTACATTAATATCAAAAAGCTGCCTTCTGTCTCCAAATTGAAAAGAGCGATATATTTTTTTTAAACTGCGGGTTTGTCTTAGTATAACGGTGCGTGAGAGAGTAGTTCACCACGCTTAATATACTAAGCCAATTCTGTATCTAGAAACATTTCGTAAGGTTAGAAACTTTCTCATTCTTCAACGTATAAAATTTAAATATTTGTTTCTCTTTTTGTACATCGCTAATTTTCATTAGGAAAACGTCGTTGTCTGTATCACACATCAATGACACTTCACTCTCCACAGATTGTGCAATGTTTTCTGACATAAATAATCATGCATTCCAGCTAGCTTTTTATCTCATCCTGAGTCCCCAAACTTTATATAACTGATGTATTACGTTGATTAGAAGAGATCTTACGGGCTAGTACATTTGCTGTCTTTGTACAGACTTTTACTATGTTTATACTATTTTGTTATTAACAGAAGTTCCCCGGTGACTCAAGAGTTATCTTGAGGGTTTGTAACGATAACAATTGGGATTCCATCCCTATGGTGAACATCTCACAGAGCACCCATTATACAGCGTTCCTATTAACAACAAACATACAGTTATTAAGAAAAACTGTTGTGTGTCACCATGTTTTTGTTAGTTAAACTACACTCAGGTTAAGGCAACTTTGAGTTTTTACCACCCTACTTTTTCTTACACTAGCCGATTATTGCTTACATCCTGCAATGTTGAACAATTCATCATCTTGCTTTTTTTACACCACCTGTAGGAAAAATAACAGCAGCTGAAAGTCGTCAAAATTTGTTAGGTCCTTGATTATTTGTATTAGATATTAATTGGTGCAAATCAGGATTTGATTAAATTGATGGATAACTGGTTAAATCAAATTTATACTTTATCTGGTCTACTAATCTGTGGAACTTTTTCTGATTTCTAGCCCTTTTTTAAAGCTTTCAAAAGAAAAAAATATTGTGAAAATGTTAACAATTCAAACTTAGAGCAATCTATTAAACTCAAACTTAAAATATCAAAAAATGAAACTCTTTGCACTATATTCAGTATCTTGAAATTTTAAAATACTACGCAATTCAGCTTTTACGTTTTTGTGAGGTTTCTTTTTATGTTTGTTAGTTTTCTTTTCATGAACAAAATTGTACTGAAATGCAATAGTTTTGTTTTATTTTATGAGACATCAGCCTTAACTTAGATTCCAGTTTCTGTTTAAGAGTCTATAAACGAAAAATTTGCTGCTGCTTTCAGTCATTTTGCGTCAAACTTAACTTCTTTGATCTTATTTAATGCCTGGTGGAAAATAAATAATGGATTTTCCTTGTTTCTTTCGTTGGTGGTAAAATTCGAAAACTTAATACTATTCTATATCACAGAACAGAGCATCAAAAGAACAGATATACTGTGTTAACGAACGCTTTGTATTGTATGCTTAAATGTGTTAAATAATAGAACCATTCTAAAATAACACTTAAAATGCGTTTTATGAAGGATAATAAACAACAACAGCAGATAAAGAAATTCTGAGAATAATCCACAGTATATTATTCCACAACATTGTCGATCAAGAAAGTAATATACATTGCCAGTGTCCTAGTGAAGGTTATCTGTAATGAAAGCAGTGTTACGGTAACCTTGGTGAAATTTCACAGAACAATATCGCTAATTATTGCTGATCAGAAAGAAAGTGTACATTAGCAGTGTCCTCGTGAAGGGTATCCGTTATGAAAACAATGCTACATTAAACATGGTGATATTTGAGAGGATAATATTGGTGAATATTATGGATGAAGAAGGCGAAGTATCCTGTTGAAAGTTGTCTGTAATACACACAATATTTTAACAACCAAGTGTTGCTATCTTAGATAATTTTTACGTCGAAAAAGTAATATTATTAAGGAAGCATGATATTACAACAGTTAATCTACTTATTTTTGTATACATATATATTTTTATATAATAATTATTTTAATCGAGAATACTCATCCAATGTGATTTTCACAGTTTTACTAAATCATTATTTCATTCAATTAGCATATACAATAAACTTTAATGTTGTCACTCGATATACACCAGATAGACTGTTCATCTACGAAAGTTCATATAGAGAAAAAAATACGAGTTAAGCGTTCACAGGTTTCATTATAAAAAAATATATTTACTTTCTTAATTTGAATAGATGCAGACAAGTAATGATACATAATTGTTTGTTATCAATCACTTGAACTGTGAGTGATTTCTTGTTTTTACAGGATTTCACATGTAAAACTGTAACAAAACATTAATGTTTCCACCTAATCTGAATCGCCACACCGACAGCGCCTACACGTAAATCTAAAGGTCATCAATCGTTTATGTCAATTTTATATAATACTGCTTATTTTTTAAGAAGCAATATTGTTATGAGAGATTCTTTTAGCCTCGAACAATGTCGAACCAAAACATGTGTATTGGAAAACCATAGAAGTAGTCTATAGGCTCTTGGGTTATTTCATACATTATATAATACGTGTTTTACGGCTCTATAACGTTGGTCATTATTTTCTTTAACATCTCAAGATTAAAAGAAAATTCAGGGCAAGATGTCTCGCGCATAGTTTTTCGTTTCTTTTTTTTCAAATTCTGAAAACAAAGCCCATTAATTTCCAAGTGTCATTATCAAATACTTACTTTGACTTTCAACTGAACAATGAGTCTATCGTTGCTCAACAATTACTTATTTAAAGCCCTAATTTTCTTTACTTTTTTTGAGAAATACAGTAAAATCCAAGATATCCGAAATTTTCTTATCACACCAAGGAATAAATACTAGGAATTTTGATCAAAGGAGTTCCATTTTGAAAAGCGAACAACAAGTACTTCTTTCTACTGCAATATCAGGAAAATCTAATTTTTGGTCAATTTTGGTAGTTTCGACGAAAAAATCAATTTCTTGAAACAGAGAAAAATGTGCGTATAATACGTACCTGATATCGTTTTCTAATAATCTTGACTATAGTTTTCGTTAAATAATTAAAATATTGTTCACAAATTTAATGCTTCCTATAGAGGTCGGCTGTTAACTTTATGGTTCTATTTTCACTATCCTACATTTTAAAATTATCTAGGTACATCAAAATAACTGCTATGGAGACATAACAAATTTGAGTAAATTTTTACAACATTAAAGAATGAACCTTCAAGATTCATCAACTACATACAATGATACAAAACCGTACTATCAGTTTTCTTATCACAAATGTCACCACACATTTTCACGATACACATTCTTATTTTCTTGTCTACACGCATCTTTTAGTAAACAACAAGCAGTCACATTGAATGGCATTTAAGTGTTTGATGCCTTAAAGCATGCTGCTCATCATCCTTCTCCTGAACACGCTTTATAATGGCATTACGTGTCATTTGTATTCCAAAATGTTGTTTCCGGAAAATTACTCTTGCCATAGAAATGAATGCGTTTTTCCCATCTACAGTTTCTGCATTAATATCTACATTGTCATCTCCTTCCTGGATAATTCGTCCACCTATGTTGGCAGATACAATATCACTGGAAATGCGTATTCCATCCTGGATGTTGACTAATTCCAGTTTTACTACACTTGAAATAAATTGCCATATTTCATCATAACTCACACAGAACTCAAGAACGTCTATGGTTTCTGTCAAATTCAGTGAGCCAAATTCATGATGTAGCTGGACAGCTAAATTAATCTTTAATAGAGTTATTACTTTACTACTGTTTGACAGAATAATTTCTGCAATAGAGTACGTTTTCTGGGAATATATTCAAAACACTGTAGTACTACAAGCATGCTGTAAGCTGATTGACGAAGACTAATCTTTCGTGGACTTGGGTAATCTGATAAACATTGATGATAAATCTTGATTTTCATGAGTCGAAGTCAACTTATACTTCAGCTTGATTGATGCCCTTACAGCGTCACCTATAGTGATCCAGCTGCTTAACGCAATGTTGAATCTTCCTTGACCATACTGAAATTGTATCACAATTGCGTCCGATTAGTCTTCTCTGCAGTATTTAGCTGATGTATCTTTCTTTTGCTTTCCCTAGAAGAAGTAATTTGTATAAATTAAACAATTTGAACATAAAGAAACCCCTTCGGAGTTTCATTAAGTCATCATGAATTTATTTAATGAGAAATTGTAGCTTGATCTTGATCTGAAAATCCTTTTGAGTCTTTTTATGGGGTTAACTTTATTTATGTAGCAAAGCAAGCGGAGTGGTATGACTATTAACTTTTCAATTCTGACTCGTAGTAGAATCTGATTGGCCTCATGTTTTTCTGATGCAACTTTTAAGCTAGCTTTTTTTCTTTCATTTCTATGAAGTTAAATATATTTTCTGTGGGTTTTTTTTAAACACACGATATATGCTGATCAATCAAAATACGTCACTGATGTTCCATTTATCCTGCTAGACCAAGAAGGAGATTTTCTTTCAAAATTGGAGGTAACTATGGAGGAAGATGCATTTTGCTGTGTTTGAAATAGATTGTCTACCAACTTGACATGTGGTAGGTTGGACTTGCTTTCATACTTCTGAAAGCACTTTTTATGGTAGCAGGTGGTAATGGGTAGAGCAAATCTTCATATTTCTCTTCAATACTTTTGAATGCATCATCTTTTCGAATAGTTGCAGCAAGTTGAAGGTTCTCAATTCCAGCTGTAGTTGCCTTTGTGAGCTTATCATTAGCTTGCGATGTTGGGCAAACAATACATTTCTTAAAATCACTTGCTTGCTTCAACCGTTTGTATTGAGACGCTGGTTTTAATGGACTATCATCATCTTAGCCATTGTCAGTCATATTGATTGAAGTACTTGAAATTTTAAATTTCCTATAACACAATTTGATTTATAATGTCCTTTTAAAACAAAACATATCAAAATTCCAGCAACTTAATTCACAAATCTCATGATTATCAGGTTATTTAAGTCTGAATATACATCATAATGATTACACACCTGCTTGAATGTTTTGTACTGTATTACATGTGCATAAGTATACTATAAAATAGCGCTGTTTGTGTGCAATGGAAACACTGTTGCTAAAGCAATAAAAGCGATGCTAAATGATAGGAAGTTTAAGTCACTGAGAGTTGATATGTAGATGCAAATGTGTATCTAAGGACTAAAATTAACTGCATTTCTGTTTTTTTTGTAGTTCTGATTTGGTTTATCGTTTATGTATTTTTTCTGGTTTCGTTTGGTTCAGCTTTATTTTAATTTGCCTTAAACACTAGCTCACGTGCCTCCTAGTGAGTATTGAATATTGAAAAAGTCGTTTTGATGTTAGAAATCAACCAAGGTTCTTCTAGTTAATGATTAATTACATAAAACAAATATTACGTAGCTAGTCAGGTGACGTGTAATCTCGTGATCTGGGAAGACAACAAAAAGACTTAAGACCTGCAATTTGATGGTGAGAGAGAGAGAAAGGTTAGGATATGAGACTATGATACACTTTATTTGTCAATGATATTATTGCAATAGTTGCTTGGTATTATATTTGTGATTTAAAGTTATTGCTTTGATAAGTGTCTAATATTGTTATTTGTAATAATACAATAAATTGGTTTTTCTTCTCCTGTTTGTTTGTTTTTCTAATTCGATATTAATGATGTCATTATTTTGTGATTTTGATTAATTACACTATTTTTTTAAATATTAGTGTCTGTATTTTGATATTGTGTTGTTTATTTAAAAATTCCTGGCCAGTCACTATAGTGTTAATTTAATATTTTTGAAAACTTGTATTGTGTTTGATAGGTATACATTTTCGTCCTGCAGTAATATCGTTATTTAATAGTCACGTCCTAAACTATGTTGTTTATAGTGATTGGATTATCAATAGATTCATTAGGCAAGTTTTTAATAATAAACGAACACTACGGTTATAGCAACAAATATTTTATTATTAATGTAACTTGTGGACGATGTTGTTCATATTGTGCATCTAGAAAATTGTTATTTTAATATCGAGGTAATTTTATAAGTAATAAGAAAGCAAAAGTTCGCGGATCTTGGAGAAAATGTTTAAAACTCATTTTTACTCTCGTTACTTTTATTATAAGATATTTAAAACTCTGAAAAAAAATACAAATGCGTAAATTATTGTGAAAGATCGTTGCGAAAATTACTGATAATCATTTATCACTCTTGAATCCAACTCCAAATGACAAATTTCGTTGTGTAATCGAGCTAACCTCGTTTTGTCAGTCTTAAATTTAAAATAATTTAATAATTTATAAATAATTTATATTGTTTATATAGGCTCTAAAGTATTGAGCTAACAGCACAGAAAGGAATTGTACTTAAGCTTTACACTTTTATTTTATGATGCACATGGAAATGCTCTTTACATGAACTGTTTAGACATCTCTATAAAGTGATTCATTAAGAAACCGACTACAGAAAAACACTAAAAGCAACTTATGAAAATCATGGTTATATTTAGCAGCCTCAGCTCCAGATTAGCTGTGTACAGTTGTTGAGTTGTTACTGTGGGAATTAAGAGTGAAAATATTCTGATAAGATTTTTTTTTATTTATTAAAGTGATAGATGAAAGTTTTTTGTGTTTTTTCTGAAACACAAAAAAAATAATTCCTTTGATCAGCTGAGTTGGCAATAGAAAACGTTATGGTTACTGACATTGTATATTTTTTTTACATTAATTCTTGGGCATATTTCAAAAGAATCTGTTACTAGCGAGGAAACAAATCAATTAATTACGGTGATTAACGATTATTTCTGCTAAGATGCAAAGATCATTAATCAAAGTGCCCACTATAAACTCATTGAGATGATGTAATAATATTTAGTATGAAGCATAGTTTTCACACTCAGCGCCTCGTTTTCACTAGAAGCGTATAAGGTTTAATATCATTGGTGTTTATTAAAAGTATAGGAATATAGTAGTCTTTCAAATTAAATTTGTATTGTCTTGACTCTGGAGTAATTTATAAACTTAATATTAAAAGCAAAGTTTGCCATATGATGGGTTAATAATGTTAAAAACAACGTTTCGTAAGATGCTGTTAGGTTAAAAGCAACGTTTCACAAGATGCAGCAGGTTAATTAGATTATAAATAACATTCGCCAGATAATGATGGGTTGCCAAGGTTAAAAACCGTTTCGCCAGGTGGTGCCAAGTTAATAAAATTGGTATTAACTTGAATATATTTCAAGAAACAAACAAGAGTATTCCGCAGCTAAAATCTTAAGAGAAATCAGGAGCGTCTCTCATGGGTAAAAACTCAAGATGCATTTGATATGTTTATCGTGGTAAATTTTCAGTAAAGTACGTGAAGCCTCAGTCACGGGTAAAATATCTGTTAAACCTTAGAAGTGAGTCTTATAAAACAAGAAATTTCTTTATGTCAAGCGAAATCTATCAGGTTGTATATAACAAATGTTGAACACTAAAGACATTCAAATCAAATAAGATTGAACATCTTTAGTTGAATGTTCTAGGCGTAAAGAAATAATATTTATTAAAATAATTATCAGTTTTGGGTACATTAAATTAATGCAGGTTTTAGCAATAGATTTATAATAACCGTTTTGTCGTATGGAACAGAAAAAATATTTCACAGTTCAATTTCATGATCAAGTTTCACTTTATTCTAAGACAAAACTAATAAAACTTTCATTAGTCTGAGGGAGATTTTACAGCTTTACTGAACATAGTGTGTTGTTGTAAAACCTAAAACGCCAAAATCTTGCAGAATTGATTTCTACAATGGAATATTTTACAGGAATGTTACAAATCCCGTGAGAAACACAGAAGAGCTGTTAGTGTATGTTTTGTATTATATGTGTATCTTTCAATACCATGATAAAGTTCTTTGTCGTAATTTCCTCTGTGATGATCTTTCCACATTAAAACATGCGTACACGTTTCTACATCATTCTAAATCATTCTGGCTTTAAGCATATGTCTGTATTTGTTTTATGCTGATGGTCATTCTACATTTAAACAATTTTAAACTGATGTTCCTTCTTATCTTGCTTTCTTTGTCTTTATATCACAAACTACGTTCAGTTTTACAACGTTCAGCAAGAGTACATTCAGTTTTACAACGTTCAACAAGAATATATAAATATGTATTTTTGTCTTTTTGAAGCTCGTCTATATATATAAAAGAGGAAGTTTGTTTATTTGTTTATTTTGTTCGCTATAGGAAATCAAACGGTTGAACTTGCAAATTTTAAAATAACTTCATAATAACCAGTTTTTTACAAGAAAGTTAATGGTGCTATTTATTTTGTATTTGGTGTACTATTTAATGACGAAATTGACAATTAATGATTATTGCACCATTTTTTTTGTAATAAACATACAAACATAAGGTCGTTTTGCATATAGAAAGCGTTATGGTTGGAGACACCCAGATCACCTTGCTGTC
>NW_013665719.1:452934-459257 GCF_000517525.1 Limulus polyphemus | reverse complement strand
TATCTGGCTATCAGTCTGTTTCTGTTTATTTGATAGCCAGATAGACAAACAGATAGATAACTATTTAAATAAACCTGGGTCTGTTTCTGTTTATCAGGTTTATTTAAATAGTTACCTATCTGTTTGTATATCTGGCTATCAGTCTGTTGCTGTTTATCCGGTTTATTTAAATAGTTATCTATCTGGCTATCAGTCTGTTTCTGTTTATCAAGTTTATTTAAATAGTTATCTATTTGTTTGTATATCTGGCTATCAGCCTGTTTCTGTTTTTCCGGTTTATTTAAATAGTTATCTATCTGTTTGTCTATCTGGCTATCAGTCTGTTTCTGTTTATCAGGTTAATTTAAACAGTTATCTATCTGGCTATAGGTCTGTTTCTGTTTATCGGGTTTTTTAAATAGTTATCTATCGGTTTGTCTATCTGGCTATCAGTCTGTTTCTCTATATCAGGTTTATTTAAACAGTTATCTATCTGTTTGTCTATCTGGCTATAGGTCTGTTTCTGTTTATCAGGTTTATTTAATTAGTTATCTATCGGTTTGTCTATCTGGCTATCAGTCTGTTTCTCTATATCAGGTTTATTTAAACAGTTATCTATCTGAAACCACTTAGCACTATTTAAAGAAAACTGTTTTTGGAAATACTGAATTGACAGCAAGGTGATCCGAGTGTCTCCCGCTATAACGCTTTCTACGTGCAAAACGGGCTTATGTTTGTATGTTTATTACAAAAAAAAAACACACAAAAAATGGGGCAATAGTCATTAATTGTCAATTTCGTCATTAAATACAACACCAAATACAAAAAATAGCAACATTAAATTTCTTGTAAAAAATTGGTTATTATGAAGTTATTTTAAAATTTGTAAGTTCAACATTTGGTTTCGTATAGCGAACAAAATAATCAAATAAACAAACTTCCTCTTTTATATATATAAATAAACACACAGACAAGTTGATAAAGAGATGGAATGCAACGAGATAGACAGTCAAGTAGCTAGATACTGACAATCAGATAACTAGATACACTGCAACCAGAGTAAAACAGAGTTAGACAAACGAACATACAAACTGATAGACAAACAGATAACAATTTAAATAAACCGGATAAACAGAAACAGACTGATAGCCAGATAGATAAACATAAGTGATTTAGTAACTTTGTGAATTGCAAATTATTGTTTAGTGATACAGGTGATTATGCCATCCAAGAAACGCCTTTTCTATGGAAAGTCTTCTGCCGCTAAAAGAATGCAAGCACAAAGAGCAGCTGAAACAGAAGAAGAACGCAATTAAAGACTTCAAGCACAAGCTGCAAGACAGGCTGTTCAAATACAGGAAGAGACTTTGGAACAACGTAAAGCTAGACTTCGAGCTCAAGCTGAAAGGCAGGCTACTCAAAGACAGCAGGAAACTGTTGAACAGCACAAAGCCAGAGTTCAGTCAGAATCATCAAGGCAAGCTGGATATAGACAAGAAGAAACTTCTGAACAACGTCAAACCAGACTTCAAGCACAAAAATTAAGACAAACAACTTACAGAGAGCAAGAAACAGAGAAGAAACATGATGTACAACTTCAGGCTCAAAGAACAAGACAAGCTCAAACACGATCTAATTTCAAATAAAGCTTTGTTTTATTAAATTCTTTTCTATTTCTCGCATCACAGCTTTTGTCTACTTACTGAATAATTTGCTGAGAAAATACTGATCTATAGATTTCAAATCTAAATTTTCACCGTGCAACGTCGGGTAACTCTGCTAGTATTTACATAAAGCAGAAAAATAATAAGAATTTTTAGTGCCTATTTTTATCCGATTTTAAACATTCGAATTACTTCCATGGTAGCGTTCAACTTAAATGACTGATTCCTATACAAAACTGCACAACCAATTAATTATCTTGGCATAGAAGATTATGTAAATCGGATGGAAACAAACGGATGATTTCTCAAATAGCCTCCGCTTATACGTTGTTTGAACGCAAAGTTTAATGTTATTTAAAGAACTGTGTTCACTAAAAGCTGTGTGCAAAATTTATAGATCTAAGCTGAAGACTAAGTTTCCACCGAGCATGATGAGCGTCTCTAACCAAACAAAATGGATTTGGTGGACGAAATAGACAGTAAGCCGAAGTAGATGGCTAGTGGAAAAATACAAAACAAAGAATAAGTATTAAAAAGAACAAAACATAAGTATCAAGTCAAGTTGACACTTTTAGGAACAGCAAGGTGGGTAGAACATACTTTGTGAAAATACAGTGGGGAGATGACGAAGAAAGCGTTAGAAACTAAGAACAAAAAATGACGGAAGGAGACTATGACGTAAACTGGGAGAAAATTGAAGAGAATGAAAATGTCAGAACAGAGCAGCGGAAACATATCACCAAAAGATTGAGACCCAGTGCTGACCCAGCGGAAGATATGACTGACCGAATACACAAATCCATGTCACATTCTCGTAAAAATATAAAATACCAAGAGAAAAAAAAAGATATATATATATATATAAATTGATATCACGTAGTTGACTATTCATAACCATATTATAACCCTACAGCACTGTTCGTGAGTTCTTATAAAACAGTTTATGAAAGTAATGTTTTCAGCGTTTTGTTTTCTATTTCTGTTTTATTTTTTTCTATTCAATCAAAGTTTTATTAATTATAATTTTATTCAATTATAAACGTTTAGCTTCAATTAAATTTGAGCCTAAAAGACATTTTCTTTCAGTACTTTGTGACGTTTTCATTTTCACCAGTATGTACCTTTATCGCTATCTTTGCTTGTTGTGAGCACACATCCGCAAAATGAAATATCTGTGGTGCCAACTGCAAGGATCGAATCACAAATTTTAGCGTTATAAGTCCTCATTTTCATCGTTGAGCTACCAAACAGAGCGTATTCTGTTACTACTACTACTTTTAGCCTTTCCTTTTTTTAAGTAAAATCATCATACAGTTAAAGAAGAATCTAATAACTTCAGGAAACACTTACTTCTTTCTGAGAAATTTTCTCTCGATTTTTGAGTTTTGTTTTATGTTTAAGCTCAATATCTTATTCACAATGTTCTATTGTTGACTGTGCACTCTTTCTGTAGTTATCAAATTAAAAAAAAAAACATGTGGAAATTCATTAAACAAGTTTTTACGTTTCTTTTTAAATCAAATATTCCATCAAAGAACATTTTTTTCTTATCAATCTGAATATCTAATAATTTGCTAAAACCTAAGTGACACGATTAAACTATCACCTTATATAGAACAGAAGATAAAGAAAGATTTTTTCTTTTTGAAATTGATTTAATGAACATTTTTAAATACAAAATACCTCATCATTATATTAAACTTTAATGAAAATTTCAACAAGACAAGAACTAAACTCTTTATTTTGAAGTTCACTGTCTCGGTTAATCTGTTCTGTAAGCTAAGAAAAAATATTCACAAAATTTCTGAGACGATTTTTAAAACGCTTAATGAACTCTTACTAGTCAGCGATTTTTCTTATTTAAATAAAACTTCGGAGCTATGGTTGTTAAAATAATCAGAGTTAAGTAACATGCGAAAACAAGTTTGAGTTCCACTGAAATGTAAGTACGAAAGCCATAACTGGAAGGAGCATTTATCAGGTTATAGTTGTGGCAAAAACTATTTGAAAATTAAAGACTAAAGCGTTATAACATGATATTCTGTACTCGATGATACAAACTAATATAATAATAGATTGGCAAACAATGATTTATAAGCATAAGGAAGAGTTTATTGATAGTGGAACATACTACAGAACATTGACAGAACATTGGTCTGTCTTCTTCAGGTCTAGTAGATAAAAAGGATATTTTAGAAAAATTGGTAGACGCTCTTAAACTTCGATAACTGTAATTCTTCTTCTAGTGGTGAACCAAACAGAATGTTCAAAACACTTATTGAAGGATAAACCTAAAATTTCAGGTTTTGCCTTTGGTTACAGCCTTTCTTTAAATGTCCCTTCGTTAAAGTTTTTTTTCTAAATGACTCTTGTTTACCGCATTTCTTTAAGTGACCTTTCATTGCCGCGTTTCTTTAACTAGCTCTTGTATAATATAAACTGAGAAAACTTAAGAATCAGTGGCGCAACTTGACATCGTGAATCCTGTGGAGCAAAATTGTATGAGGGCTGTTGTTAACTGTTGTCGGGTTCAACTAAAAGATGGGTTGCCTCGGAGCCTCTTGAGCCTGATACAACCAGTAAGATGGGTAGTTAGGCCCGTGATAAAAATCGCTGAAATAAAATCAAATTCCGGTGAAACAATAATAATATTTCGGTAGAATGAAAGATAATAAATAGCTAAAACTTTAGAATATACTTTGTTCAACTACATTTCAAGCTGTTACCCTTTTTTTACTCTTTTTTATAAACCTTTACTAAACTTGTACTTTCAGAAAATGCCACAAGCTGGTTAAGTATAATAACATTTTTGTTTTGTTTGTTTGTTTGTTTTTGAATTTCGCGCAAAGCTACATGAGGGCTATCTGCGCTAGCCGTCCCTAATTTAGCAGTGTAAGACTAGAGGGAAGGCAGCTAGTCATCACCACCCACCGCCAATTCTTGGGCTTCTCTTTTACCAACGAATAGTGGGATTGACCGTCACATTATAATGCCTACACGGCTGAAAGGGCGAGCAAGTTTGGTGTGACGGGGATTCGAAACCGCGACCCTCAGATTGCACGTCCAGTGCCCTAATCACCTGGCCATGCCGGGCCAACATTATAGTAAACAAGATGTTAGAGAAGATAAAAAAAATAATTAAAAACACAGACCTCATGTTCTCACCCTTCTCGTTAAGTTTGAGGATTTTCCGCTTTAAAGATCGGGTTTCGTTTTTTGCAATGGACAGAGCACAAATAGCCTATTGTGTAACTTTGCGCTTAACATCAAACTAAGCCTCATTTTTAAGATCTTAATTTTAAAAATGTTTACATAAACCTTTATTGGTCTTGTTTCAGAAACTGCCACTAGGTAGTTAACTAACGACATCTGGTAGTTGTAGAAGCCTCCGATAGTTGCGTATTTTTGTTTCATACGTATCGTTTTAGTCTGTATTAACTAAAGACTTCGTCTTGTATATGATCTCCATATAAGTATCTTTTTTCATATCTGTTATTTATTTACAGTTCAGGTAATTTATATATATATATATAAGTAAGGACGAATATATGTGTTGGGGCTTTTAAGTAAATCTAACACAAATTTTTAAAAATATTTAGTTTTATTTCGTAACTTATGCTGAAGATCAACATTGAAAAAGTACGAAAATCTTGAAATATGCAGATCTTGTGTTTTATTATTTAACTATTCCCTTCAAGTAAACTTAACTTAATACACATACGTATAATACACATTATATATATAATTGTTTTGCTGTGTTGTTGTTGTTTTTTATATGATAAAATGGTATGGGAAAAGCTCTATTTGTTCTAGAAAGTTTTGTTATGGTTGAATAATGCTTCAACTGAATAAGAAACGGCGATTTTTTTATGGCTGCGTTTCCTCATATTTTGCAATGCTGCTACGCTGAGTCAATATTAACGTTCAAGCTGGGCTACCAATCCTCACCGTAATCTCGCTGTGTCTAAGGCTCGCGACTTCGGTTTACTGAAAGGTCAAAGAAAAGTAAAATTTCTCGAAGGATATTTCGTGAAATCAGCTAGGTGTGGCTAGCTTCTCGTTTGCAGCTGTCACCAGGTTAGCCTCATACGAAAGGAAATATTCAACTTCACAGTTACGAAAACATGAGTAATAACCTTTTCCGTAAAACACAAGCTTTTAAAACAAAATCAACACTATTTACAGAAAAGAGCTATTTAAATTATTTGAATGCATGTACAACGTAAATGGAAATGGCGACATTAGGCATAAGACCTATATCCACAAAAGAATACAGAATGTAAAATAAATCCAATACCAACTACGAAGAACCTTCTTACTCTTGGAAAATAATATAGTATTTTAAGACATATTGTAACGTTTTAGTTATACGAACTCTGCACATTTAATGATTTTAAACATGAAAACTTAGCATGTTTATTGTTGTAAACATGAAAACTGGACACTTTTATTGTTGTAAACATAAAAAATGAGCACTTTTATTGTTTCAAACATGAAAACTGACCACTTTCCGTGTAACGCAATGTATTGTTATGTTTCAAGTATAAAATCAGAGGCCCGGCATGGCCAGGTGGTTAAGGCACTCGACTCGCAATCTGAGGGTCGCGGGTTCGAATCCCTGTCACACCAAACATGCTCGCCCTTGCAGCCATGGGAGCGTTAAAAGGTGACGGTCAATTC
>NW_013665719.1:428962-451934 GCF_000517525.1 Limulus polyphemus | reverse complement strand
ACGATAATGTAGCTTAATAAGCCTAACATTTTTTTATAAAAACAACATTTACAACAGATTATTTTTCTCTACATTCTTATTAGTTTGTCCATTTTGGATTGAAGGCTAAAGTCGTTTTAAAATAATATTTCAGATCTTTCTCTTTTATTTCACAAGTTACTGATAAATAAACTTTTCGTTCAATGCCATTTTAACTGCCTCTGATCTTAAATCCGAAATAGGTAAATTAAGAGGAATGTGCGTCTAAACCATAACTGTTGATATATTGTCAAGTTTTAAACGTGAAACAATATAATATGATGTTTCAAGCATGAAAACCGAGAGAAACGTATAAAAGGCGTGTGTTCTTCCAAACGCAATGTGTTACGATCAGAAACAGATTTTCAACCTTGCAACGTGTGCGTGACACCTTACTCCGAGTTAATGACATATGCGTGACACTTAGTATCGAGTTAATGCTATATTTGTAACACTTTTTGCTGAGATAATACTATATTCATGACTGCTAAGTTAATGCTATATGTGTGACAGACATTTTGTACCGAGTTAATTCGTAGCATTTTGTTCTGAGGTAATACTATATGCGTGAAAATTTGCTCCGAGTTAAAGCTATATGCGTAATATTTTATGCTAATTTAATATGTGCGATATGCGTGACATTTTGCACTAAGTTAGCGCGTGACCATTCTTACTCTAAAAATATTATGCTTGACAGTCATTCTATCAATGAATAAACATAGTTTCCTTTATTACATTAATTTCGTTTGTTTTTACATCAATGAACATCTTTCCTAAACGCTAATCAAAGTTATAAAGTTTTGTAACTTAACTAATGAAACTAGCCATGAAAGATCAAATCCAGTACTTTTTCAGGATGGTGACTTTAGTTAAATAGTGAAATAAGAATAAAGAAGAAGTTGAGAAAGTGTACCGAACAAGTTTCATTGCGAATTTTCTTCAAATGCCTTTGTTCACAAGAAAAAATGTTCAACACTCAGACTGTTTCACATTCCAAACTTCGCGTGAGTTCTTTTTACTCGAGCTATGCGCCAGTCAAGCGTGAACTGATTTCATCACAAAAACTCGTGATGGAGGTCGTATTACTCTGTGTATTAATCTTGTGTGTAGTGAAGATATATATAGAGAGAAAAACTGTTTGTTTGTTTGTTTCACATATTCGTGCAATGCAATAAGAAGATTATCTGCGCTAGCCGTCCCTAATTTTGATCTGATTGATTAGAGAATAGTAGATAGTCAACAGCACCAACCGCCAACTCTTTGGCTACTCTAACTAATAGTGGGATTTGACCGCCACTTTTATAACACACATACAGCCCCAAATTGCGAAGCGCTATTTTTTTATTCTTTGTCTACGGAAGGCAAAGCATGGACCCTCGGATCTACAGTCGGGCACACTAGACCACGCCCAGCCTATATGTATGTATGTATGTATAGAGAGAAAGAAAACTATTAACCAGAATTTATCTCTGGGTCTTGGTGCATGAATTGTCTAGAATTATTTAGCGTAATGTATTCGGAAAGTATTTAAGCCTGGAATAAAAAAAAACTATTTTCATTAGTGCTCTTTTCTTGAAGCGAAATTGTAAAACAATTGATATTGAATAACAAAACAATTCATATAAAAAAATTAAAGAAAGGTAGGCTTCAACGCATATAAAGAGAACATATTCCTTTAATCGCCTTGTTTCTAATTGTACACCCGCACACAGTGAAATTACCGCCATACAGGAATTGAACGAGGACTAGTGATACATACAGTGTGTGACGTCTGGATAAACTCATTTTCCCCCTATAGATTCGTATTTTTTCATTAAGCAAAGTTTCTGTTTTATTAAATGAAATACTGACTGATGAAAAGTAAACTGAAAGAATTAAACTGTACATTATTTGTCATCTAATTAAAAAAAATATTTCTGTTAGGGAATATGAAGTGTCTATCTCCATCAGTAAAGTTTGTTTAAATATTCAAATATAAGCACAGTAACAGTCTTCGCACACAAACATTTTAAAGTAGTATTCAAAACACACTGTCAATACCTTAAAGCTTTAACCTACAGTGATCCCAAAAAAGACAGAAATAGATGTCTCGAGCTAGTGTCAGCTTGTCATCAAAGATACAAACATACATACACGCGAGTTCACGTACTCGATAAACTAAATTTTAATTACAAATTTTCATTTGTCTTACCCTACATATCTTGTTGAGCTATCTTCAATAACTTGCTGGTTTCAGTTTCAATTCTTTCTAAAAACAAAACTTAGACATGTGGGAGACAGGCCCATTATTAATTAGTTGTAAACGTCGTATAAAGAATCTAACTATATAGATAGTTCGTTTCATGAGATGAGATGTGTGTGCTAACAGAAATAATGTCCCCAGACAGCTCACGAAAATCGTTCCCCAGTATTCAATATATTTCTTATGAACTTACTAATACCTTAAATTAAAATTCTATCAGATTTGTTGAATAAAGATATGCTTACTTTACCTACTTCTATCCTACGTATTGAATGAAGTCTATTTTTCCTACATACGAGGGGTGTCCGAAAAGTTCATGGCCTGGTCTATAAAGAATAGAGACATTGGATTTATTTTTCAACATAATATCTTCCTTGGGCCAACTGTGCTCTAAGGCCATTATGCCCCTCTGAAAGAACTCTTCTTCTTGGTCCTCAATCCATGGCTGAACGGTATATACGAGATCATCATCTCTCTGAAATATTCTACCGCTTAGAACGATTTTAAGGTTAGGGAATAGAAAAAAGTCACTTGGAGCTAAATCCGGTGAGTAAGGGAGTGACTGAGTAATTCGAAGCATCATAAATAGCGTTCAAAGCAACACACGATTTGTGAACTGAGGCATTGTCCTGATGGAAGAGCAAACCTTTGTTGAGCAATCCTCTTCTCGTTTTATTGATTTATTGACGCAAATTGTGATTAAGGGTGCATAGTAATCTCCTCTAACGGTTTTACCTCTTTCCAAATAATCAACTAGTAAAACACCCTTGGCTTCCCAAAAAAATTGATGCCATGACCTTCCCATCCCATAGAGAATTGTGATTTAAACTTCTTTGGGGTGGGTGATCTTGGGTGTTTCCATTGCAATCTTTTCATTTTTGTCTCTGGGTCGAAGTGGTGAACACACATTTCATTTATAATTACGAATCTATTTAGACCTTTAGAGGTGACAACATTTATGGAACCCATCTGGCACTAACCTTACTCATACCTCATCTGTCATTCAAATTGTTTGCTTCAGTACTTTTACCGATTCCTATTTTCTCTGCTAATTCCTTGTGCTTATTCTGCTATCATATATAACGAAATCATGAACTTTATGTACAATATATGTTGTGATCGATGTCGAAGGCCAACCTGACCTCGGATCATCTTCACATGATTGTCTACCGCGTTTAAACTCAGCACAACACTTTTTCGTTCTTAATATGTCACAATATAAGCTCGTTAAGTTATATGTTACGTGTTTCTTACTCATAAAATAGTTCAAACTAAACATTTATCAGAAAAAAAATCATACATTCAAGTTATTTTAGGTCGAGCCACAAACAATTCGGACAACCCTCGTATATCTTAGGTACCAAATGAAAGTAAACAGATTTTGTCTACTACTATCCTACGTACAGAATGAAAGTAAGTCTACTTTACCTGCTCCTATCCACGGTATTTAATGAAATGAGTTTACCTTGCCTACTTCTATCCTTGGTACTAAATAAAGGTAAGCCTACTTTGCCTACTTCTATCCTTGGTACTAAATAAAAGTAAGTTTACCATCCCTACTTCTATCCTTGGTACTAAATAAAGGTAAGCCTACTTTGCCTACTTTTAGCCTAGATAATGAATGAACGTAAACCTATAATTTGTGTACAAAATTTCATTTCTTAGTAGATCAGTTAGCAAGTTTCGTAGCAAGAAGTAAAAGTTCAAAATAAGTACGAGAATGTGTCGTTGTTAAATTTTTCTTGCGTAAGTAAAGATAAATATTACCTCCTCCTTCGGAATAATATGATTATACTCAAATATGTCTTCTTGGCGAAGCATCCGATGTGCTTCTCTGAAACAGTAAGGTTAAACGTTTTTGATATAAACCAACGAATTAATTACCAGTCACAGACCTTGATTTTTCTTTCATAAGCTCATCAACTTGGAGTTCCTGCTAATACGACTTTGCTCATTAATCTAGAAACATAAAATACGATTATTAAGAGGGCTTGTTTGTTTGAAGTTAAGCACAAAGCCACACAATGGGCTATCTGTGCTCTTCCCACCACGGGTATCGAAACCCGGTTTCTAGCGATGTAAGTCCGCAGACATACCGCTGTGCCACTGGGGGGCTATTAAGAGGGAGAAATATAAATTATACTTGAAATTTGCATTTGATTTTAATAAATTACCCATAACTGGTAACGAATTTATAAAACTATTAAAATATTTGATGGAGGATATTTTCTAATGGTCTTTTCAAATCTTGTGTATATTTTCTTTCCTATATCAAACATATTTTCCCAATTTTTATCATAATAAAACCAGAAAATATAGTTATCTGTGGCCGTTTAAAGCCATTACTTGTGTCTCTGGCCCGGCATGGCCAGGTGGTTAGGGCGCTCGAATCGCAATCTGAGGGTTGCGGGTTCGAATCCCCGTCGTACCAAACATGCTCGCCCTTTCAGCCGTAGGGGCGTTATAATGTGACGGTCAATCCCACTATTCGTTGGTAAAAGAGTAGCCCAAGGGTTGGCGATGAGTGGTGATGACTAGCCGCCTTCCCTTTAGCCTTACACTGTTAAATTAGGGACGGCTAGAGCAGATAGCTATTATGTAGCTTTGCGCGAAATTCAAAACAAACAAACAAACAATACTTGTGTCTCAGTTTCAAAAATAAAACTTAATTTTGTGCCATTTATTAATAAATTCTAATTCATTCTTAGAACACTGTGAAGTAATTCGTGCTAAAACCATTATAGATAGCTTTTATCTATTCCATCTGTATCTTACAGAATGCGTAACGTAAAGTCAAGATCCATCAATATCTTATAGAATGTGATGATGTAAAAAAGCCTATGACAGTGATAATTTTTTAGCTTAAACCATAACCAATATTGATACGATAAAGTAGGTTTAACACAGTAGTCAGTAATGTTTTTAATACAAGACATAACCAATATTGATACGATAAAGTATGTTTAACACAGTAGTCAGTAATGTTTTTAATACAAGACATAACCAATATCGATATGATAAAGTATGTTTAACACAGTAATCACTGATGTTTTTAATACAAGTCATAACCAATATCGATATGATAAAGTAGGTCGAACAAAGTAATCACTAATGTTTTTAATACAAGACATAACCAATATTGATACGATAAAGTAGGTTTAACATAGTAGTCAGTAATGTTTTTAATACAAGACATAACCAATATCGATATGATAAAGTAGGTTTAACACAGTAACATACTTTATCATATCGATATTGGTTATGTCTTGTATTAAAAACATCAGTGATTACTGTGTTAAACCTACTTTATCATATCGATATTGGTTATGTCTTGTATTAAAAACATCAGTGATTACTGTGTTAAACATACTTTATCATATCAATATTAGGTATGTCTTGTATTAAAAACATCAGTGATTAACACAGTAATCACTGATGTTTTTAATACAAGACATAACCAATATCGATATGATAAAGTAGGTTAAACAAAGTAATCACTGATGTTTTTAATACAAGACATAACTAATATAGATATGATAAAGTATGTTGAACAAAGTAATCACTAATGTTTTTAATACAAGTCATAACCAATATGGACAAATCAAAGTTCAATAAGAAATCAACATTCTTGCCCTTCAATATTCTTTTCAACATTTTTATAGTTTCATCTGATTTTCTGTTGACAATTCAGTTTATCCGACAACAAGCAATATTTTTTGTTTTAACACCCGATGGAAGATCATATCTCTCTGGATACATCTTTTTCAGATATTCTGGCATTTTTCCTGGGTCTCTCTTGTGAGGGGAATCTATCTCACCAAGCTCTTTGATATCCTCTCAGAATTTGTGGATGGTTTTCCTGCCGTACATTTAGCCTCTGTGGAGCGAGTTGCCCACCCACATAGGAACGAGAAAGCAAGCTTGTAGTCGTTTAGGACAGAGCTGTACATGTACTCTCCGTCATTCATTATTTCATCAGTGTCAAGTTCCCCAGAATGCCGCAAAAATGGGCTCTGTTGATAGCATAGGCTCGGACGTCACGTGATTCAACTTTATTCTTCTCATTGGCATCACACACATTACATTTTGCTTTCCACCTATGCTGTCTCAGGATGCTCACACCAGTCAGTAGCCCAAACTTAGGAACTGATCCGACCTGAAGTCTGTCACAACCAGTTTCATCATCTGTTGACTCTTTATCTTCTGTGTCACTGTCATTGCTCAGCGGCACATCGGACTTCATATGCGTCGTCTTTCCCTTCATCTCATCAACTTTTTCCTTTGTATCTTTTCCCTGTTCCTCTCCATGGAGTGCTCCAGACTTCAAGATGCATTGATTAATTCCCAGACTGACGTCCACATAAATCGCAGGTCCACTGCTCGAATAAGCATAGGAATGGATTGAGATATCTGGTATGTCAGAAAGCCTTAGTCTTCAATCAGCAGGAATAGAAAAACTCCCAACTGGGTCTTTGTATATAAAAACATATCACTGGGTCACTTGATAATCTTATTGAGCTGGCTTCCACTATGGCTATGCCTTCAATCAACTGCTGCAGCTGCTCGTGGTCATGCTCAGTAAGTTCAGCAACACAGTTGGACATTCCACCATGAGACATCAATGAAGTAATGGCTTGTGCAGGCGTGGTGCAATTATTCCCTTCGATCAGCCATGCCTTGATGGTCTTCAATGCCTTGGCAAAGTGCACATCTAACAACGACTTTCCATCCTGTGTCTCTGTGTGAATGAATCTGATGATCTGGATCCTAAGTGAGTAGCTCAATCCTGGAAGGAGGAGCAACACCAGTATATTTTAATAAATAACAGCTCGCATTGCTGCTCTGCAAGGTGATTCGTGTAATACCTGGAATGTCACGTTTCAGATGAAGCAAAATCGCCTCCATCACAGACAAGACTGCTGCTACATCTTTTTGTTATCCTGGTTGAAAATGTGATAAAAGTACATCTTCTTCGACATTGCAACAGGTGAGACTGCCCTCTTGCTGTTCTTCAGCAGGTATGATCTCGTCATACCCTACCATTGCACTGTGCCAGTTTATTGCTCTCTTCCAATGATGATCGATCATTTTTTTCCACGAAGTACATGAGATGAAGCTTCATCTTGAAATCTATTACTACTAAGGATTTGTCACACATGCCAGTGACATTGCAGCAGTTCTCGACCTCTGATTTCACTCGATGTCCAAGGAGAGCTTAGCTTTATGTGCAATACCGTCGATAATAGAGAGAAGATCAGTTTAGTCATCTTTTTTTTTTTAAATGCATTTTCCTACTCATCAAAGAAATAGAATAGAGACAAACAGCTTCTGCAATTGACGTTCTTGTTGGCGTCTTGCTGGTTTGCTGCTCCTAGCCCATAAGAGGTGTTATGAGTAGCACAAACATCGTTTCCACAAGCAATAGGATTATCATATCCATACTTCAGAAATGGCCGAGCAAGCTTTGCCTTTCCCAAGAATCCCTTGTGTATCGTGTTGGAATGAATTTTTGCCACAATCATTCATCTAATAACCTCGAAGGTATCATTGACAAGGAAACCTGTGACATAATCCACGGCCTTGTGGAGCTTAAGTTAAGGTGGCCAACAGATGGAAAAATGTTTGCCTCGACAGCTGATCTGCTTCTGGTATCGACTCTGTGTATGAGTTGTCCATTGTAGTTCGTAGCTGTTTTCAAATTATGCTAGGGAAACATTGGGTTTTGTCATCAACAACAACCCTTTTGGTGCCCCAAGACAAGTAGGACACATTACCTGGTGAAAGAATAAAAAAAATGCAGTGTCAAGAGCAGCTTTATGGAAACATTGGAAATTTCATGCCTGCTTCACAAGCTGCTCCCACCATAACAGTACCTTGAACAAAAAACTGTCTTCACTCATCAACAAAACTTTGGCGTTACTTGTATTCAGACGTTGACATTCCCGTTGAATAATACTGGAGCAAATCTGTTCACGTACTACTCTCTTCTCAACGAAATTCTTCTTGGCACGATTGTAGCACATAATGGCATTCGCCATGTGACGGATTTATTATTAATTATTTATTTTAATGTCGATGTTTACTTGCATTAATTTTATATTTAAAAATGTACATAACTTATACTGTTAAATATGTATGGCGAAACTCCTGCCTATTCTCTAAAGTTACAGAAGATTCTCGAGTGTAAGAATCAACAATATATGTATGTACCTAAACGCTAGTGTTAGCATCAGTATTGTTATAAAAAACTGAAATTTCGATAAACTCTCCACACGGCTATAAATATAACCAACGCGACGCGCCTAAAATACAGTATCTATTATTAGTTTGCTACAGACAGTGTGCTATAAACTTCGGAAGATATAACTGTGATTGTGATTAGCGCTTATTAATCGGAAAACTTCAGATATTTGACCAGGATCATTAACAAAGTTCGAACATTACAAATCATATAACTTCAGTGGATTCTCATTCGACATTAGTACTTTTACGAAAACATTATATAGCTTCATCGTTGAAACCTCGGCGTGTGTGACTGGTGAATAATGAAAGAAAAAGCTAGCTAGCTCCCTGTTAAATAAATTATACCTACGTCAACTCGTAATTAACTCCTTCATCTTGAACCCTCGATAAAATATCAAGGAAGTTCCAGACTGGAAAGAAGACTTTATATTGCTTGTAAATTTGTGAAACTTTTGTATATAAATCATTGTTTGTAATAACTATTTGTAATAAGTGTTATTGTAAATTGTATTGTTGTTTGTGTATTAAAATATATTTGTATCAAAAAAAGAGAAAACTGTGTGTATCAATCTTGTTGGAAAATATCATACATTGGAAATATATCGGCATATTTAACTATTAAATCTAAATTACAATTTAATCAGTTTTAGGCTATTAGAAATTGTAATACATAACAGCCATAATATCTCTCTTGCCACCACAAGATAATGGACGGCTGCCAGGCCGAAATCCATTGTCTCAGAAGAGATCTTCTTTCAGAAATGTTCATGTAAAGCATCCACAGCTGGCCCACATAACATGTCTGCTATTCGTTGCAAAATGTCTTCATGTCTGACCCTTCATTTTCTTTCCAGCTCTCAACACTCGAGCGAACTTCCCATGAAGGAAGTTTCTTCTATAGATAATCTATTAGCTGCTCCAAGTGAAGAACATCCAGAAGCTCCCTGACAGACATATGAGCTCGTTCCTTTGGCGTCCCTACGCTGCCTTTCGCTAGGCTTGTCAATTCCTGACTCTGCTGGTTCAGCTAAAGCGCTTGGCTTGTACAGTACTTTGCTAACATTACGGCATAATTTCCTGGTTTTTGACCCTGTGGAATTCGTCTGTTGCGTGCCTTCTCTCTTTCGCCCTAGTTTCACTGCGACAGGAATCCCGTCAGGATCACAACCACATCTACTATACTTCAGAGAAGTACAGCACTTACAACTTTGCAGCGATATATGACCTTCTTCGTAACTTACTCGGCCATCAGGGAGACGAAGGAATGGTTGTTGACAAGAACTGTGGTAGTTTGTGAGCGACAACAAGAAGCCACTTTACGCTGCTCCTAAGAAGTATAGAGTTTGTAAGACCTTTACTATCTTTGAAGGTGTAGAAAAGTGGGATGTTTCATTGGGCTGAAATTCATGGATAGTCACAGATAGTCCATCGTAAAACAGAGTAGACTGCGAATAATGAGAAGTAGATATACTCGTTCGAGACAAATCGTTTGGTGTATTTGTAATAAAGGTACATTTAATCCCGGAAAGGGTTTTACCGGAACTCTACCCCCCCCAAAAAAAATACTAAATAAAAATACATACTTAAAATGTACAGTCTACGTTCGCAATTAGCAAATGTATATTGTTCTACAGAGGACTTAGTAAGTTATAATAAAACGATTTTGAATAAGCCAATCAGCGGCTATAAAGTGTATTGCTTGTTGTTATGATGGTAGTATGATATCATCGTAAATTAATCAGTCAGGGAAAGTGTGTAATTGCCCTTTCAGACGTAAACTAATCTTATATTCAGATCAAGCTATTAGAATTTTCGAGACGGGAACATCTTTTGTACTTAACAGAATTGGTTTGTTTGTTTGTTTGTTTTGGAATTTCGCGCAAAGCTACACGAGGGCTATCTGCGCTAGCCGTCCCTAATTTAGCAGTGTAAGACTAGAGGGAAGGCAGTTAGTCATCACCACCCACCGCCAACTCTTGGGCTACTCTTTTACCAAAGAATAGTGGGATTGACCGTCACATTATAACGCCCCCACGGCTGAAAGGGCGAGCATGTGTGGTGGGATGCGGATTCGAACACGCGACCCTCAGATTGTGAGTCGAGCGCCTTATCCACCTGGCCATGCCGGGCCATAACAGAATTGGATAACAAAGAAATATGAATCGACAAGACATCTACAACAAAGTGTGGTATCTTGTAACAGGTGAAAGTCCACAAAAGTAAAGATCAGTGGCAAAAGTCGTCTACACGCTATAAGCAACAACAGAAGGGGAATATAATCAACGAAATCAAGAATGTATGGACTGTACAATCTCCCGTTTAACCGTTGCATACCTCCATCAGTTGGAAAATGGAACAAGTATTCATTCTGATGATACCACGTTAACAGTGGCGAAACGTTGTGTTTTAAATGATGCATTTTTTTCTATCCCAATTTAGCTGTTTTTGAATTTTAAGTATTCATGTTATTCCATGTGAAGACAGACGCAACACCAATGAGTTTCTGTGCGATCGGACTGTTGAAACTGGTGGTGAGAAACCGTCGTCCTTATACAATAGATGGATTATGGAAAGCTTGCAGGGGAATAATGTGCTCTTGGCATGATAGCCTTACGACGGAGCCTTTTCACGCCATCAGGTAGAACAAAACATCACGAGGCGATAAGAACTGCAGTGAGGAGTTAGGCTTCAAAATCGTTTCAATGTAACGTAATCAACCTCTGTATTAATCTCCAGATATCTGTTGTTTTATCTTGGTTTGTGGGGTTATGTAGAACAGGGATGTATAAATATTTTGGAGTGAAGATATTCAATAAGATATTCGGGAGAACGGACAGTAATAACTTTTGGAGCACAGAGAACATAGATAATAGAGTCAGAGTAGCAATGAAATAATTTAATCTTTATATAGCACCATTTTTAGGCACTGGGTATACTTTGAGCATCTGTACAAATTAGTGAAACTGCATCAATCCATTGTGTGTATTTTGAGCTTCTGTGCATACTTTTAAAACTTCATCTTGGCATTATAGGTATGTATTATGAGCAGCTCTACAAAATAATGAAACTACATTTAATCATTGTGTGTATGCTAAGGTTCTGCACATAATAATAAAACTAAATATTGGAATTATGTGTATCATGAGCATTTATATAAACTATTGTAACAACATCTTAGAGTTATTTGTATCTTGTGCATCTTTACAATTGTTGTCGTTTGTTATTAAACACAAAGCTACACAAATGGCAATCAGTGCTCTGCCCACCACGGGTATCGAAACCCAGTTTCTAGCAGTATAAGTCCGCAGACATACCGCTGTGTCAATGGGGGGGGGGGGGGGCATCTTTACAAAAACTTGAAACTACTTTTTGGGATTGTGTGTAATTTGAATATCTGTACAAAATTGTGAAACTACATCTTGGCAGTATGCGCACCTAGAGTGGCTCTACAAAATATTGAAACTATATTTAACCATTTTATGTATTTTGAGATTCTGAACAAACTACTGCAACTAAGTCTTTCCATTGTGAGTAGTTTCAGCGTCTATACAAAATAGTGAAGCTACATATTGGGACTGCGTGTATTTTGAGTATGTATAAAAACTACTGAAACTACACCTAGTCATGGCGTGTACTTTGAGCATCTGTACAAAATAGTGAAACTATATATTGGCATTGTGTGTACTTTTAACGCCTGTACAAAATATAATGAATCTACAATTTGTCATTGTATATATTTTGAGCATCTGTACAAAACAGCGAAACTACATCTTAGAGTTATGTTTAATTTGAGCATGTGAGCAAAATAATGAAACTAAGTCTTGGCATAGTATGTGTTTTGAATGTCTGTACAAAATAGTGAAACTATATAACATGGTTGAAACTCGAAAATGACTAACGGATAACTGTAAAATTTGTGACTTTTACGGACTCTCCTCTGTTCTATTTTATTTCAGCCATATTTTTTCTAACTTGGAGTTAATTTACAAATATTTGATTTCAATGGCTTATAGTGTCATTTTTCTATCTCATTCATCAATACGTAATATGTCTTGAGGTTCACCGTATCTTCGGCACGTTTAAATGTATCTTATTCAGTGAAAGTGTTGAGTAACGAGAATATACCATCATGATACTCTTAATCTTGGTAGCGAGGTGTTCTTTCTGGTAATCCACTAATAGCTTCCTTCTTAGACTATCATCTTGTGGAACAATTATGACCAACTAAAACAACAAAAAAGTCCTCAGTTTAAGATATATCTACTTGGTAAAGTTCTTTCTTTTAGGTAGGTAACGTCGCTCTAATTACATTATGCGCATTAGCTCATCTGAAAACCATGTAGCAGACTGGTTTTCGCCATTACCGTAAAATATTGTGGTATTTGTTTATAAAATAGTTAGTTTTACAAATTGCTACAAATTTAAGTAGGAAACTTTTTTTTAGAGGGGGAGAGCCAACATATTAAGATTTGTATTGTTAAATATAATGGACGAATTTAAAAACTGTGGGTAAATAACCTTAAAAACCTTTTTACTGACACACCAGATATAATTTAGATTATAGCACAAAAAGTCGAAACAATTTCATTAAAACTAATTGTTAAAAACCAACTATACTTTTTGAAACAATCTAATGATTTTCTCCGTAGCTAATGTGTGTTGTGATTAAATACTTATGCAGTAGTAGCACGTGGTTTTCTAATGGTGCAGTTGTACTGGTAGTTACGTTCCTGCGTGTTTTGTCTCCTAGAATACGCCATGAATCGTGAAAAAATCATTAGCAAGTTTCAAGGCATTTTTCACGAGTCACTTTTATTGAGTGAATTTGACTTAGCGTTATCAATGTACTATTTTATTTTTGTGTGAAGGTAGGTCCAAGTTTGTTATTTCTACCAAACAAAACAGTTCTTTGGAGCTTAAAGACTCGACTTGTTTTAGAGTTTTAATATCCCAGCTTCGAATGAAAATTTTGTGCGAAACATTAAAATAATTTACTTGATTCTTCCAAAACTTTCGAGTGATTAGTGCAACCAAAACTCTTAGCTATATTTTACTAAGGGGGACGGGTGTGGTTTAATAATTAGGGTGCTCTGACTTTTAATAAGAGGGTTAATGGTTCTTGGTGCATTGCCGCAAAAATATTTTCCCAAAGACGGTGGGTGTTGTTGACTGGCTGCCTTCCCTTCATTTTATGAATTCAAAGTTTGATCAGTGTAATTTTTGTGAAAATCCTGAAACAAACAAAGGTAGCTTTATTAGAGTTCTTGCATTAAGTTCAGAAATCTTATCTTAATATGTTTCAAAATGTCTGAATGTTATTTATCGTTTGGAATTAAAATACTTCACAAATTTAATTAATTCCTTTCCTATTGTTCATAATAATTGTAAGGAAAGTCCTGAAAAACTATTATAAGGAAAAAAGTTCATTTTTATAGTCAGGAAAAAATATCAAAGCTTCCATAGTTTAAGCAAAGTATAAGAGATTTGTAGTTATCCGTACAAGTATAGACATTATTTTTCAAAGGCTGTGTTCCCTAAAATAAGAACCAACAATAAGCAACTTTATGGGTTGTTTTTAAGACCTATTACTTTATCCTAATTATAAATCAAATAACAATAATAACAATTATTTATTTGTGTTTAAGCGCAAAACTACACAATAGGCTAAATGCGCTGGATTCATATGGGTATCGTATAATTTTTAGGTCTAAGCATTCAAGCTTAGCTTGAAACTACAGGGCGACTTTTTTCCAGACACTACAGGAGATGAAAATGACATTTCACTAATATCTTTATTTTCAAAATACCAAAATAAGAAAAACATCCTGACATTTTTAAAACATAAGTAAACACCAAACACATGTGTTATTTTGAATATTAGTGCTGAAGAGTGATAGATCTAAATGCGTTTACTCTAAAAGTTCAGTACAAGATTTACAGATCAAATCTTCCTTAAACAGTTTGACAGATAGTGTTACCGTTGGATTGCTTTTGTTTGTTTGTTTTTCAAAAAGTACATCAAAATCTTAAAGTAAAATATTAATATAAAACATCCAATATGGTTTCCAGAGTTTCGGGAAACATAGATATAATGACAGAACAATCTAGATGTTTTAAGAAGCTTTGTGTGACTTATTCTCATGAATGATAAAGTTTTGAAACCATTCCTGTCGTAACTTTTTTTTTCGTCTTTTAAAGTCATTTACTTTCATAAAAAATTAAAAAAAACATTCTAGAAAACAGGAAGAAAGTTTTTAGTTACAGTTAATGTCAGGTTCAGATGGAAGAAATATCTAGTTGTGGTTGAAAATGGAGAAAAATGTTCTTCCTACTACGATAAGTCGTCAAGTTTTATTGAATATTAACTACCTCATTCACTAAAGACAAGGATCTTTGAAATTGTCACTGTCATCTCATCAGTTATTTTCAGAAAACTTGCTATGTTTCATTTCTCCCCCCCCCCCCATTCCATCACGTTTTTTTGGGGTCCTATATGCGTGTCTTATCATTTACTGGAAAGAGATGATTGAAAGAGGCCCTAGAGTTACTTTTGGCATGTGCTTTCATAAGCCGTCTTTTCATCTTTCCACTTTCTTGTATTTGCCGGAAATGTTACATGTGTAACTCTCCAAAAGTCGATATTATTAGCGCAAACTTCTGCTGTTGCTATTTTCTCACGAAAGACAGATGTGTTAAACTACTTTAAGATTACTTAAACATTTTGATTTTTATTATAAATAATAGAAGTTAATGAAAATAATTTGCTTGATCCAAGTAGTCTATGAGAAACAAGCGAATCAAAGAAAATTACATCATTGTGTCATCACTAAACAGTGAAATATTAGTTGTAGATACAAATTTAAAATAAAATATTATATAAGAAAAATGTCTGAGTTATTACTGTATTAACTTTTGTAAAAATGTGCTATTGTCACCATAACATGTTTAGAACATTCAATTTTATACAGAAAAATATATTAAACAGTTTGAATGGACTAACTGATACAGTAATTCAACTTATTTAGCTCACTGTGACAAAGAAACTTGGCATTATAGATATATAGATGGAGAGACAGGCAGATGAACACCTAAATAGGTAGTTGAATATTAATCACTGTTATTCAACTACAAGAATAGTGACTTCATTTTTATTAAAAACCACACTTCTACAGAATATATCTCTCGCGTTGAAACCAAAAAACTAAAATACGATGTATCTTTAGCCACGAAGTAGAAAACATGGGGAAATAAATTCAGGCAATCACAAGATTATATATAACCTTCCTATCCTGAAACTGGCAGTACTTTCAAACCTTGGTGCTCCGAAAATCGTTCGCTCGAGTGGTAAGTAGTCAATTCTGGAAAAATAATAATAATAACAGTCATGTGTAGAAACTCACAGGACACTCTAGTTCAGACGAATATAGATTCCAGTGGCATTTACTCTAGTTTCTAATTCTGTTTTTGTTTTCTTTTAGTGATTTAATATTGCTTTTAAAGGGAGTAATGTTATACAGAAGAGGTTTTTGTTTCGTTTAATTTAACAGAAAGTATTGAACAAACAAATCGTTTTCAGATCGCTGAGCACATGATGTTGTTTTTCCTTTGTTTCAGACAGGTTAAAAAAATAACGAATATTTTTGCTAAATTCCGCCAGAAGTCACTGCTTCGTTTCTCTCTATCTCCCTTGTTGTTGACTCAACGAACAACGAATTATTTGGAAAAGCTTTCCAGTATGGTGTTCCAATTGATTTGTTGTTGTAAAAAATATAAACAAACAGATAAACAATATATATCTATATATAATATTCCCTATTACATGAAATGTTTTTTCACTAAAATTATGCTCTTGTTATTTTTCTAATCTGATTAATCCTGACGTAAATATTCATATTTTTACCTTTCGAAAATTACCTTTTCTATTTATAGACTTTCTCAATTTTCTATAAGACTTTCATGTTCGATCGGTTTTTTGAGCTAGTCTTATACACTTAAGGAAAAGCAATCGCCCAAAATGTTGTTTCACTAGGTGCTACAAGCTACAAAATGCCCCATTTGCACTATTCCCTTTCTAGGGATCAAACTCCGAATTTTAACACTTTTCATCCCTGATCACATTCTTTCATTCTTCTACAGTATACTGCTTTAATTTAATTGTTCCACTTGTAGGTTTCATTCCAAGTAAATGTTGTTATTATTAATTAAAATTAAGAGGTTTTTTATAAATTCATCTTCATATTGATGTTTATTTATACTCTTAAGCTAGTTCATAACGTAGAGTAATATTATCAAATATTGAAACAGTTTGTTTTCTTTACTGAATAACTAAAATGCAATAATACAAAACCAGCTAAAAGCATCAAGGTTTCTCGTAAAGGTTTCATTGGCTACTAAATTAGGGACGGCTAGCTTTCATGTAGCTTTGTTCCAAATTCAAAACAAACAAACTATTAAGACATCTTCGTACAAAGATTGAGTGACAAGTAATGAGACATAAGTTCTACTTCATTTTTTTAGCTGATAAATAAATTGTCAAAACTTACTATTAAAACTAAAAATAGTTTAACGGAATCTTTCTTCTAACTCAGTATATAATGTCTCATAATACTCTTCTTAATTCAGTATATAAAGTCTCAAAATCTTCCTCTTAACTCGAAAAACAAAGTTTCAAAATTTTGTTTTTAACCCGCTATATAATGTCTTAAAACTTTTCTCTTATCCCGATAAATAAAGTTTTAGAATTCTCTTCTTAACTCGATAAATATCAGAATCCTATTTTTAACTTAATAAATAATGTTTCAAAATTTTCCTCTTAACACAATAGATAATTTCTCGGGATTATTTAAGTTTCTTAATCAGGCTTCATAATCCCCATTGTGGGCTGCGAAACATAAAATCTCTAATTTCCTGCTTAGCTATCAAGTATTGTGCAATACTTCTTCTCTAAGTCGATACTTGTTGCTTTAGATTTTTTATTTAGATTTGAATAAGGTGCTCCATAATCACGTATTTAGTCAGTGAATAATCGGTTAACAATATCTTACCGAAATAGCAAATTGTGGATAATAACATGTTGGAAGTACAAAGTACAAGAGACGTCCTATCTTCCGTTTGTTACATTGCATTATGGGTAGGAAATTGTGGGAAATATTACATTAGAAGTCCAAGAGATGTTAATATTGCCCACAGTTTTCTAATAATAATGAAATGTAACAAAACAAATATTGTGGAGGCATTGGAAGTCCAAGAGCTGTCCTCCACAATATTTGTTTTGTTACATTTCATTATTATTAGAAAATTGTGGCAATATTATATTGGAAGTCCAAGAGATGTCCTCCACAATATTTGTTTTGTTACATTTCATTATTATTAGAAAATTGTGGGCAATATTATATTGGAAGTCCAAGAGATGTCCTCCATAATCTTCCTTTTGTTCGAATGCGTTTGTTTCCAAATCCTTTTTCTTATTCGTTCTGTTTTGATTTTCAATAAGTATAATAAATTATAGTTTTACTTCATTTCTATCAGCTTTCATTTTGCGATTTAACCATGCCATGCTTGTTTATCTTTACGATCTAACGAGAAGCGTTGCCTTGAGATATCATCCTCTAAAGATAAATATTAAGAATCGGCTGTTTGTAACCTGCGCTTTTATTTCCTTGCATAGCATCGCCGTAAATTATTTCTAATCACGGAAAAGTATAAATCTTTAAGTAGTGCTTCGAATAACCGTACAACTGTTAGGTCGTCAAAAATTAATGTCGCGTTTTGGAACACTATCATTAACCACCTCCCAAAAAATGTACATCACGTATAATAGTTAAACTAACCGCCTAAACGTCACGTTAGTGTTGCCTATATAATGTGTAAAGTTTAGTATATTCTAATCCCTTATAGTGATGGCCCACGACGAGACACACATCCGGCATGTAATGCTGTTTGAATACAAGAAAGGAAACAACGCCTCTGTAGCCACAAAGAATACAAAGAAGTTTATGGAAATGTTTTGAACGTTCGTAAGTGTTAACGATGATTCAGCAAAATTCGTTCAGGTGACTTTAGCCTTAAAAACTGTGAAGACGTTCATCAGAAACGCCCTTTACTCGTCAATCGGGAAGGTGTTCTTCTTCTCCACGACAGTGCACGTCCACATGTGGCACGCTGGAGGCAACACAATATTATGGGAAGTTCTCCCCCACCCACCATATTCTCAAGATATGGCACCATCAGATTACCATTTTTTTTCGATTGCTGCAACCCTATCTTAATGGGAAAACGTATGCAAATGTGGAAGGTGTTAAAAAGGACATCGACATGTTTTTTTGTTCTATAATCAGAGTATTAACAACCTGATTGTAAGATGGAAAAGCATCATCGATAAGAATGGAGACTATTTCATATACTAAATGTTTTGGATTTCCCGTTTTTCATCTAAAAAAGCGACATTAATTTCTCGACGACGTAATATCGTACATAGCAGAGGGTTGTTTCCATTCTATATATATACCATGTTCCACTATGTTGTAAAGATGAGACTAAGAATACTACAAATGGATGAGCACTTTGTAAGAGAAAGAGAGTTAGTTGTTACCGAGTGTCTGTGCGCTTCTTACTTAGAGGAGTTGCAGAGTAGTTACATTTATCACAGTTGACATTACTTTACATGCTAAAGATGTTACAAGAATATATTTTTTCATAAAACTAATGTCTTCGTGAGCCGACAGTCGTTCTTGCTTTTACATTAATTAATGAACCACAAAGAACCAGCCATAATAATGAAAATGATAATTCTATCTTGCATACAGCAAAGTAACACCATCATAATAGATACTGTCTCTTTCGCCAAGTGTAAAGCACAGGAAACTGCTGCCTGCCTTGTGTAACAAAGCAACAGCATCTGTAATTTTTCATGATGTTTAAGATTATTACTAACCATACGTTTTCAAACTTTTTAGTTATTATACTAAAAGCTTTGATGACTAATGCTACATGATATCAACTTGCTTAGATGTTAGTCTTTAGTTTGACAAGCCTTCCAGTGGCTCTGCGGTTAAGTCTGAGGGCTTCTAACTGTAAATAACTAGAAATAGCATTCATTATTAACTTTGCTTTTATAGTAAAATGCAGTCTCGAAGAGTATAGAGTAAGTTATTGATTACAAAGTATTGATTTCGGTGTTTTAATGACTACAAAGAGAAAATCCTGATCTCCATTTTCATTCTATTAAATGGTTATTGAAATCACCAAAAACTCGAATTTCAAACATAATTTTTTCTCAGGATAAATGTTCAGAAATTAATTTTCATTTTTATTATGATTATATCTTTATGTGTGGTTGCTAAATAACTGAAATTAATGAACTTACTTTTTCCTTTAAAAAAATAATAAAAAGCCTGTGCACTATAACTACTATAATATGCAGGATGAAACATATTTCGAGATGAATAAAATGGCGTACACTATTTTGAAAAGACGTTTTTTCAATTTACTCAATGGAAGCAACTAACATTTTGGCAAGGACTAGAATGGTATCGGTTAGGCCTTGCCTAGTTGATAGCGCCCAGACTTTGAATCTAAAAATCCATGGTTTATAACCCATTCCCTATGAAATGTTCTCTGCATTGTGGAAATCTTGGACACACTATAGTTGCGACAGCTGAATCCAGCTATTTCATAGAAAAACGTATCCCAAGAGTTTGTTGTGAGTATTGTTGACCAGCTGCTTCCCTCTGCTGAATCCAGCTATTTGATCAGACAAACGTATCCCAAGAGTTTGTTGTGAGTATTGTTGACCAGCTGCTTTCCCTCTGGCCTAACAGTTCAAAATTAGGAACAGCTAGCGCAGACAGCTCTTATGTAGCTTTGAGCTAAAGTCTAAACCAAACATACAAATCCTGCTAATCACAGTGTGGATAAATAACTGTTCTGAAAATTACATTTCCACCTAAACGGAATTTACAAAAGAAAATACTTAAATAATGTTAAACATCCACTGATATTACATGATTAGTTCAAACTCACTCTTTGAAGCAGAGTTTGTGAATAGAGATACTATGTTTGTTTTGGAATGCAGAGGCTTAAAATCATTAACAAAATAAATTACATATAATACTTGCAGTATGGAACATAAAAATATTCCAGATTTCACACGGCAAAAGTAACAATCTTGAATTAGCATGATGGATATTTTGAATGAAGGAAAATATAAAAGCTCTTGTACAATACATGTTAGCGCTTATACAGAGGATTGAGTACGCTATACTAAAACAATTTTGAATATGCAGATTAGCAAATCACGTGATAACCATATTTAATATAAAGTCGCAGTAAAGTGGCATTTATCGGAACTACATTTTGACATTCTTTAGCGTGAAGTAGGTAATGTGATGTCGTCTAAACTGATGTTTTTAGGGGGGGTATATAGCAGCCCTTATAGACGCAAGATATTCATACACTGAGTTCATAAAGATGTTTTCAGATCAGTGATTTAGAATTTCCAAGTTGAGGATATTTCTTGGACTTAATAGCATTGTAGAAATAAGTTATATGTATCAATCGGAGGTACCGGAATCATCGAGAAAAAGATCTGTAACAAGTCTTATAACAGGTGAAAATCCTCGAACATAAAGTTCAGTGGTTAAAGCCAAGCATGTGCCCCAGCCAACTGTAATATCATAATCAAAAAAGATATCCATCTGAAAAAGAATAGAAATTGTGTGTAAACAAGTTGCTTCCTCAACATATCCATTCAACTGTTCCATATACCTCAAGCAGCTAGAAAATGAAATGGCTATTCATTAAGTTAATCCATATAAAGACACACTGAACTAGTCCCTAGATGAAGCAACTATGGATCGACCTGTTTAAACAGGTATTGAGAATCCGTTGATCTCATACACTAGATAATTATGAAAAGCAAGTAGGAAGGAATGGTGTACTTTCGACAGAACCTTTTCAATGAAAATTACGTTGCAGGGCTATTGTCAAGATGCATATTCGTGAGATAGAACATGACTGTATATGGCAACATGGACTGCCAGATGTGGTAAGGTTCCAAAGTCGTTTGAATGTAATGTACTCAACCTCTGTACTCACCTCAGACTGTCAACTGTTTTACATTGTAGACCAATAAATCTATCTTATCTAATACTATCAATAACGTTGAGATTAGATCTATAAATCTGTCTCATCTCAAACGTGAGTATTCACCTATATATCTTTCTCATCTCATACTATCTGTGGTTTATGGTTTACAGGTATTGAGAAACCGCTGATCTCATACACTAGGTAATTATGGAAAGCAAGCAGGAGGTAATCACGTACTTTTGTGGTTTATAGTATACATCTATAAACTTCTTTCATTGGAGACTGTCAGTGGTATTAGGATGTTCACTTATAAATATTCTCATCTCAGACTATCTGTGGTTTATAGTGTTCACCTATAAATATTTCTCTTAAGAACACCTGTGGTTTATAGGGTACATCTTTAAATAGTTCTCACCTCAGACTTTCAGTAAAGTTAGTGTTCTCCTATAAGTCTATCTAGCCTCAGACTATCTGTGATTTAATGTGTATATATGTAAATTTCTCTCATCTCAGACATTCAGTAATGCTAGAGTGTTCACTTATAAATCTTTCTCATCTCTGCCTGTCTGTGGCGTTAGTGTTCACCTGCAAAGTATACTTGGCATATGTTTTTTTTCTAATAAAACGAAAAGAATCAGATTTTGTTTTTATGATTTATTTTTCAAACTCTATAAAAAAGATCCGGCAATAGCAATAAATATATGATCGTATTGGCTTAGAGAAGTGTATTTACAGCTGAATAGATTTTCTAAATAACTTCAAAAACTATTTCTCATGAATAATCAGATGGTGGTGCATAAATTCATTTCAATTACGATAGTAATGATTAATATTAATAATAGTAATTTATCTCAATGTAGCAGGAGAATTAATCTATTAGCTACGAGAAAAGATCAAACATACCTGGAACCCTTTTTCGAAAGAGAATTCTATATTCATTAATAATGCTTCGTGACAGCATTAATGATGAACATAAAGTCTTTGAAGTGGCTTCTCTTAGTTTCTAATAAGCTACCAGTGTTCATTTCATTCACATTAATGATATCAACAGAAATGAATTTCTTCGTTGCTGTCATTTTCGTATTTAATATGGTTATATTTCGTTCTGTTAAAAATACTTATTTCCCCACTATTAAGCTAATTAGCCAGTTTTGAGTTCATGGTTACCTTGTGTTTATGCTTCATATCAGGAATATTAAATTATTAAATAGATTTCAAAGAAAAAAACATCGAAGTTTCTCTTGACATACCTATTCCGCCTTTGCTCACTATACTTTATTTGGCTTACATATTTCGGTGATTTGATTCTGACGTCATCAGTACAAATTTCAATATAACTGAAATTAAGTATGACTGCTAACTCTGAAAACTATAAATAACTGT
>NW_013665719.1:401174-428197 GCF_000517525.1 Limulus polyphemus | reverse complement strand
ATCTTATAAAACTAACCATGAAAATTATTGTATATTAATTAGAGATTTAAATAAGCCTCCTTATCAGGATGAATATATAATGTATTAGATACAGAAATGAATTGGCAATAAGTGCTTTACTTTAAAAATTTTAAAAATTACAAAATGTATGTCATGAAAATTAGATATAGAAACAAAAACTGTAAACAGTACATTAAACATATACTAAATTGATACTTCAAATTACAATCAGCTATACTAATTGTATTGTTTAATATTTATGAAAATGATAATTTAGATGTGATATAAACATTTCAACAGTACATTAAATGTTTTACTAAGACTATCATCCTATATAAATACATGTGATACAGTTAAATATATAAATTGAAAATGCAAACATAAGTCGAAACATATTGAAATTTGTATGTTGCCCTACGGAACTATGGTAAAACTCTTTGCTTATAAAAACACCATCTGCCTTTGTAAAATGCACACAATATGCCTAGTAAGACCATCCACCAATAGGATCCTAGTAATAATTTGTATTATAAACCCTATCTGCTCATAGAAGCATTGTCAGCCTTTGTAAAACATTTGTAAGTAAAAACAAAAATAACTGTCAACGTGTGTAAAATGAAATATTTTGTCAAGAACATATTTACTTTTGTCATACACAATAACAATCATAGTTATATGGGTACAGAAAGAGTATATTTAATTCATAAAGCCAGACTATTAAAACAGTAAGATTGTAAGTTAAGTTACTGCATGATATTTAGAGTTGATATTACGAAAAATCCATCCTTTTCAGGATTTGTAAAAAGTATGCTAGGCAAATAAAGTAAAATACTGTTGATTAATCGATGATCCTACAAACTATGCTAACATTGTCTTTAGTAGCAAAATCCACTTATATAGCCTTAACAGTATAATCTGCCTATAGAAACACCATCTTCCTTTGTAAAATGTATGCAATATATAAGAGAAAACTATAAAGCTAATAAGATTAAAATAGCAGATTTAATGTTTTACTTACAAAGCATAATTGATAAAACTTTTCAGTACTGGTAGTTATAAACACAACATTATGCAAATTAGATTAAATTATTAATTTGACAGTTTGATTTTTACTATAAAGTTGATGATACGTTGATCTATATAATTTCGTCTGGTTTACTCGCAAACTATCTACACGATCATAGTACCACTTCATGGAACTATGGCCCTAATATAGCCGCGCCCTTTGGTTCCATTTTGTGGAACTATACTTCCTAGCAATTTGCCCCTAGCAACACGCCCTCTGGCGACATAAAACTTCTGTCAGTCAAGTGTCATGGCGGCATGACAACTTCCGCCTGTCAAGTGCACCGATATCTATTACTCAGGAAAATTGTGAACATTTTAAATTGGGAAATGATGAAGTACAAAATACGAAACATAAAAACCAGGTATGGTTTCAATGGGAGATTCGTAATTTATTAAAGATATTTCTATTCATAAATAAACAAATATAAATTATAAAGGCCACTTTAATAGCGGTTCAAAGAAAGAGTTTTTCTTTAATTGAAAAGCTTTTTTATTTTTAATATAGAAACTTATCGCATTTTTTTGAAATTTTGAATTTGAATTGTTGTCCTACAGGTAATCCATAAGAGTGCATAAAATGTTTAACTGTGACTTCCTTTTCTGTGACATTATTAATGTTACGAACATATTCGCGAAATCTTTCATGTATAAGACAACCAGTTTTTCCTATACAGACAACTAATCCACGAAAAGAGATCGCCAATTTATCCATTATAAACACTTAACCCTCGAGAAAGGGAGAAACACTTTCTCAAACATAGACACTTAACCCTAAAAAAAATGGATAGTCAATTTCTCCCATATAGAAACTTAACCTCCGAAAAAGGGACAACCAATTTCACCAATGTAAACACTTAACCCTCGAGAAAGGGACAACAATTTTCATCAATATATGTAGTCGAATACTGCATACATTTTATTTCGTACACTACGTTTTTCATGGAGCAAATATAATTAAAGCCGCTATCTGTTTTAGTATATGTTTGCTGAGGTTTAAAATAAAACCCGAACAAGTATTTTTGTATCAGGTTTTTGAAATACTCGAAAGTTTATCTCTTATTTTTTGATTGTTAATTTAATTTCGACCACTCTTTTGTTTTTCTTTATTTTTTACTCAAGCTAATTCTGATACTGATACAAGGCTATTTTCTAATTCATTTTATTTTTTTCCAGTTTGACTAAATGTACTGATACTGAGACATATTCATTAATACTAATGATAAATGCATTGTTATAAAGTGTAAACTTTTCCTTTAACGTTTGTAATTACCTACTTTATCATCATATTTTATACCTGTATCTTCCCAATCAGATCTTTCCTGTAATGTTGCTTTTCCTTTGTACATCGCTATATCGCGATACATTGTCTCATTTAGGTATATTTTATTTTTGTACTGTGTCCTTTTCTATAACGTATAATTTGAATTGCAGATACGGAAAAGTGAAAGCCATGACGTTGGGCATTAATAAAGTTTTTCTTCTGAATTCTTTGTGTGATTTCTAGTATCCAATCTGCACCTAAATATCTAAACTCTAATAACAGTAAAACTTAATTTATAATCTTATCACATCAGTTGTGTCTTTAGAGATGTTCGCTTCGGAATGTTAAAGTTTCTCTTCTTCATACGGTCGCTGTACTGTTTACAAATAGTCAAACCAGCCTTTAAAAAATATATATATTAAAAACAAATGCAAAGCCGCCATCTCTTAGTTGAAACTTCTTTTTCATAAATATCTCTTTCATTCGATATGGTAAAATAAATATTTTACACAGTTCGTTTAATTTCATTTAAATGACCATAAACAAATATCTTTTTAAAACCAGATCAACAGCGCAAGACGTTAGATATTTTTCTAGAAATCATATTTAAAGTTTTTAAAGTGACCAACAAAACACGAGAAAGATGTCCACAACATATCAAGTGCAGGCTGTTATAGCAGATCTTTCTTTTCGCAATAAATGTTTAAATACGACGACTGAATATGCTTAGATTTTTATTTAGGAAGCAATTATATGTTTATATCTTTCTGTTAAGGATATAGATAAAATCTCATCTTTTTTCAATCGTTTTTCAACAGACATTTCCTCTCATCAGTTGTTGCATCAATATCTAACTCTTCCTGAAGTGAAATTGTCTTAAAAAAAGAGAGATCAGTTGGTCATTCAAGTTTTATATAATAAAGACACTTGTAATTATTTTATAGATATTTGCATAAGTCTAAAGATAATTAACTTAATATCCTTTTGTTGTTATTTTTGTACATTATTCATGAAACTTAAGGTTTAAAAACTATTAAGTTTCAATAGTAGTTTAACTGACTAACGAAGTTTCAGATATATGTCACTTTAAAATATATTGCATTATAGAATGCCCAAAAGAACCTGAACACTAACATCAGCTGTGACGAAATACTAAGGGTTGTTTGAGTCAACTTTTAACAAAATACTCAAGATTTTGAAGGTCCACTTCCAACAAATAAAATCCTTAGTGTTGTTTGAGTCCACTTTTAACAAAACATTCGTCGTTATTTAACTCCATTCTTACAAAAAAAATCAGTCTTATTTGAGTCAAATTTTAACTAAAAACTCAGTGTTGTTTGAGTCCATTAGTAAAAAGACACTAAAATGTTATTTGAGTTCATTCACTCTTAAAAGACACTCATCGCTATTTGATTTCACTATTAATGTTGTTTAATGCAATGTAATCTACTGACGCGTTTGTTTAAATTCAATAGATAAGTGTATATTCCATTGTTTGTTGTTATCTTCATCCCTGTTCTATTCAGTTGTGTTGGATGTAAGCCTAAGGCCATAATGTAACTGTTACGTATTACAATTTCGAAAGGTCTGAAACTGAGTTAACTGATACTTTAAATTTAGTAGTTAAATTGTACTTTAGATTTAGCAGTTAAGTAAAAGCAATATATGGTCAGTTTATGATATTTGCCAACAAGACTGATACATACAGTTTTCTTTTTTAATACAAATATGTTTTAATATACAAACTACAATACAATTTACAATAACAGTTATTACAAATAGTTATTACACACAATGATTTATATACAAAAATTTTACAAACTTACAATTCAATATAAAATTTTCTTTCTAGTCTGGAACTTCTTCGATATATTATCGAGGGTTCACGATGAGCGAGTCAAGTTCGAGTTAACGTAGGTATAATTCACTTAGCAGGGAGCTAGTTAGCTTTGTCCTTCGTTATTCAGCAGCCACACACGCTGAGTTTTCCACCGTGAAGTTAAGTAATGTTTTCGTAAAAGTATTAATGACCGATGAGAATCCACTGAAATTCAATTATTTGTAATGTTCGAAGCTTGTAAATGGTCAAATATCTGAAGTTTTCCGATTGATAAGCGTTATAACAATCAAGTTATAGTTTACAAAGTTTATAGCACACTGACTATGCCAAATTAATAATAGATAGTCTTTTTTTGGCGCGGCGCATTGGTTGTACTTATAGGCGTGTGGAGGCTTTCTCGAAATTTCAGTTTTATGTAACAATACTGACGCAAACACAAGTGTTTACGTACACACATATATTGTTGATTCTTACTCTCGAGAATCTTTTACAACGTTGGAGAATAGGCGGAAGTTTTGCAGTACATATTTAACACTATAAGCTATGTATGTTTCTAAATATAAATTTAATCTAAACAAACGTCGATAATAAAATAAATATATAATAACAAATTCGTTACAGTAACCCCATTAAAAATATTTTATAAGGATAAAAGAAGGCATTGGTATGACATAACACATTCTTTTTTCGCATAATAACAAAACACATATTGTTGTTTGAGTTCACTCTTAAGAGAACAAAATGCTTAGTGTTGTTTGATTTCACCATTAACAACATACTTAATGTTGTTTATGGCCACTCCTACCAAACAAAATAATCAGTTTTTTAGTATACTTCTAACAAAAACCTACTTATTGTCGTTTGGATCCACCGCTACTAAAACATTCAATGTCGTTTAAAGTCCACTCTTAACAAACATGATATTCAGTGTTATTTAAGTGCACTCCAAACGAAAAAATCAACAAGAAAACAATCAGATTGTTTGATTTCTCGATTAACAAAACATTCACCATTGTTTATGTCCACTGTTAACATAACACTCGGTTTTGTTTTGTTTTTTGAGTCAACTACTAAAAAAAACGCTCAATAGTGTTATTTGGGTTAACTCTTAACAAATAAAATACTTGATGCACTAATAACAAATCGTTTACTGTTCTTTAACTTTACTTTTAACAACACCAACAACTAATAGTTGTTTGCTTCCACTATTAACAAAACGTTTACTGTTTTTTAAGTCACTTCTTAACAATACAAAGCTTTCAGTGGTGGTTGAGTGCACTATTAATTAAACACTTAATGTTGTTTGAGTTCATTCACTCTTAATTTTTTATTCTATTATTAACAAAACTATTCACTCTTATTTGACTTGGATTTTAGCGAAAACACACAAACAAAGAGTTGTTTAATACCACTATTAACAAGCAAAATAATCGGTATCATTTCAGTCCACTTTTAACAAAAACAGTAAATAATGTTTGAGTCCACAATTAACAAAACATTCAGAGTTTTTTAGTTTATTCACTCTTAACAAAATAAACTACCTTGCATCCTCACCAGTAAGATATGAAGCACCAAATGCTATTTAACTTTATGGAATAGTGCTAAGTATGCAACAGTTCGTAGGTTTTGATTTACAATTTTAAATACTTGAAGGCTATACTTAAAATAAAATGGGTTTGGCGTGGTTTACTAGTTAGTATATCGGACTACGAAACATAAGGTCCAGGGTTCGAGAGATGATATCATTGAACACACTATGCACGTTTAGCGGTAGGCGTGCTTTAAAATTGACCATTAAACCCCATTATTCGATACAAAAGAGCGTAGCAAAAAGCGACTGCTGCGGAATGGTGTCCTCCTTCCTGTCAGTATTTAAAAAATTAGGGCAGCCAATTGGATTCTCTGATATGGCTATTTAGCCCACAAACACGTAATATGCCATTCAAGTTGAATATTTCAATCAAACTTGGCATATTGCCAGGACAAAAACTTTTTTAAAACATGTTTTTCAGTGAATCTGTCTCGAATACACTGCTTACATGAGCAATGTGTAGACGGGAGGGTTGATGAGTGAGTTATGCTGAATATTATAATGAGAATATACATTCTGTTAGAACAGAACATGTTTTTTGGTGTTTACATGAGAGGGTGTAAGGATGGGGTGGTTGATAGGAGTGAGTTATGCTGAATATTATAATGAGAATATACATTCTGTTAGAACAGAACATATTTTTCGGTGTTTACATGAGAGGATGTAAAAATGGGATCGTTGATAGGGGTAAGTTATCAATGAATTAAATATCTCAATTGTAAGATTACGTTTAATGTCTAGTGTATTTTTGAATTAAAATTACTTTTGTATATTATTGTAATGCCTTCTTTGTCAGTCTGTCTGTTTGTTTGTAATTAAGCACAAAGCTACACAATGGGCTATCTGTGCTCTGCCCACCACGGGTATCGAAACCCGATATCTAGCGTTGTAAGTCCGCAGACATACCGCTGTGCCACTGGAGGGCCTTTGTCAGTCAATATTTTCCCTAATGTGTGTAAGAAACTTCGGACATTTTCTTCGAAAAGTTAACTCGTGTTATAATAGAAAACGGCCTAATGATACTTTATAAGTAGCCAAATGATATGTACAGAGTTGATGATAATATCATATCAATACGACACGACTCCGGTTCTGCCTTAGAGCAATCAATATCTGACTGCTTTGCGTGCTGTGAATATCATATCCATTCCCTATACGACGATGTAATGGACTTGGACTTTAGTGTTTCCCACAGGTACTGATGAGGAGTCTTAGTCATTTAGCTGCAAAAAAATCAAACCGTTTCATGTACACTGCTCTTTTCTTGAATGTAAAACCATTATTTCATCATTTTATACTTGAAACTACAATCACAGTAAATTATGCCTTCATCCACAACTTTCGAGATAATTACTTGGTAATGTTTTACAATTGAGCTACTCAGATTTAATATAGAGATTATATGCTAGCCATTATGCATTTAAGTGGTACAATTTGGGTCTCGTGCACAACTGTAAATGACTGAAACGGTATTTATTTTGTCACATAAAGTGGGACAGGTGTTACTATTACTAACATATCTCCGTCTTATGTCATCAGGCAAGAAATGCTTTCTTCTTTAAAATAAAATAAAAACTGGGCCTATCGGGTAGTTCATTTATTCAACTAAAAGCTGTTAAAGATATTTTACACCCATCACAATGATATCAGACGTTATTACTATTTAGAAAAAATATATATAGAAATGTAAATTCATACGTGACAGTAAGAAAACATTTAAACCGTTTTCTGTTGTTATATGTGGAATTACCTTGAATATTATGACATTAAGTGTTATTATTACTGACAGCAGTTGTTAACTTCGGGTCTACACAGTCGTTGACAAGTGTCGTGTGTGAGAAAGAAAGACAGACAGAGAAATGAGCTTTTCTTTTCAAAATCCATCCCCCCCTAGAGGCACAGCGGTATGACTGCGGACTTACAACGCTAAAAACCGGGTTTCAATACCCGTGATGGGCACAGCACAGATGGCCCATTGTGTAGCTTTGTCCTTCACTTCAAAGAAACAAACAAAATTCATCTGATGATACTTGATGACAGGAAATTGAATCAAGAATGAATTGTCAGTGAATACTTCTATAAAAATTAAAGGAATTTGTAACATATGGAAGCTGTTAAACACTTCAATCTTGTGGTACTCATTTGAACGTTCTTTCTATCATTTAAAGTTGTGTAGAACGGAAGTACGTAACACTCCTCTGGATATTCTTTCTATCATTTCAAAGTTGTGTAGAGCAGAAGTGTAAGATTTTTCACTAAGCGTTCTCTCTATCACTTTAAAGTATGTGATACTTCACTCATTGTTCTCTCTATCATTTCGAAGTTACAAAGAGCAGGAGTATATTGACTGTTCTCAATATTATTTCAAGTTTATATATGACCATACTATAATTTCTTTCTATTATTTTAATATATTGATAGAAATATGTGTCTCTCTATTGAACGTTCTTTTCATCATTTCGAAGCTTGAAGTGTTTCACTGGGTGTTATGTACAGTACTGATTGGGTTATTCGTTATTCAAACTAACGACAGTTAAATTTCACTTTCTAATAAACTACTATGTTTAGGTTATGAATTATGTTCAACACACAACGATTCATTTTATCAGAGACTCGCCTGATTAGATAAAGTTGTACTCAGGATTTTGATAGTGCTTAATACTTAATGTGTCATCATAATAATTTAAGATTTTAACACTTGTTTTCAGAATCTCTAGATTCTACAAAATAGAAGAAACTATAATTTTAACATCTATAATTACGCTAATTTCTTAAAAGTTTAAACACAAATAAATGACTTAATTTTTATGTAGCCCAAAAACATTAAGCAGCCAACACTTTTTAGATTATGTACAATAGAATTGTTAACTATGTAGTGACTATCAAGGAAAAAAATATAAATAATGCATTGATTATGCGGCAAAATCTAAGAGTATCCAACCCTTTCCTAAATTAAAAGTAATATTAAACAATAAAATTGATGATGATATTCATAATAATTAATGTATTTCTACCATGAAGAACATTTCACACTTCTATTTCTTATACAATAACAACAGCAAACCCCTTTTAAACTTTAGGAGTCTTTTGACAGGCCATTAATCAGACTGTCTGGCTATCAGGCACCACTTGCCAAGCAACAAGAAACAAACTAAATCAAAAATTATAAATCTCGTAACCTGACCTTTACTAACTATAGATACTCAGACATTGATTATGTACTAATTATGCAGTCAATCAGTGATTATACGTTCATGTGTAAAATAAACAAAAACCGGTTACGATAGCGTAACCGTGTTAAACTCGAGACCCTAATGAATATACATTTCTAAATCTAATAACAGTTTTAATTAAATCTACCAATAAAACAATTTTGGATTAAATTTCAATATATCTGTATTTGTCCTCAAGATACATTGTAATTACAGAAAATCGATAAGTTATCTTTAAATATTATTATTATTGCTCAATATAAATTTATGTTGTTTTTTTTTCCTTTTAAAAATCTTAATTTTCCAAAATTTTATTTTTCGGCTGAAGTTTTTTACCTTCAACAATAATTAAAACAGGAGTACTAATATTCTTTTACTGTAGATTCAATCATTTTATAATTCAGATAATTTAACCTGATATAAAAATACAGGGGATTTTGTACTTCTGGGTGAATCTAGCGCTTTCTGGTGTTTGTTTTCTGCACTATAGGTTTTAATAAACCTGAGAAATTAATTTTTTACTGAGTTAACATTGTTGAGCTGGTTATGACATGGGGAAGGGCAAGCTGAGATATAGTATTTTTAATCAAAAGCTATGTAATAGGACTATAGCTAAAAATTCTAGGTTTTTTTGATAAATATTTTAGGTGAGAGTCTATAAATGTATTTCAACCTCAGATCCACATTACTTCTATTTTATGACTGTCTAACAAAAGCCATTCTAGACTGAAGTCATAAACACATATATAAACTGTTGAAACCTATGCCTTACTGACACCAAAATTAAAATGTAGCATAACCATAGAGATAAATAACACTAGACTGGCTAGTTATTACTCTTTATCCTTGTGTGCATGCAGCCGCCATTGCTTTGTGTTAAATTTCGAACTGGCAGAAAATGGCTGAGTCACTACTGACAGTCGTCTGTCTAAGTCATGACCCGAAAGAACGAAGGAAACACAGTGCTATTCAATTAGCTGTTATACATACCACAACCAAGAGTCGAAGGCAGAGGGTGTTACATTCCACAAATAAGTAAAACCTTTTTATATATATGTATATTACTTTACAGTGGGCAACATCGCCATGAACAGGGTGGCGACATCGAACTGGCGGGGATATTTACATTTAGTTTTTTTCGGAAGACATTTTACCTACACAGGTCGGCATGACAGTTTGACAGCTTTTGATTTGAAATGCTAACAATATTAAGTACTCACGTAAGTTGAAATAATCATCCACGACATTCTAATGGTGCCTGCTGGCCAGTTAGGCTATACAGAGACGCCACCAAAACACACTGTCTACAAATACAAGTTCTGTGTGCATTCACTTTTGATGCTATCACTGAGTGTCAAGGTAGACGTTTATTAAATATATCACTTCGTTAATGGATGAGAGAGAAAATTTGAGTTAATTTTTATGGTTTAAGACAAGTCTAGTCTGATCAGTGACGTCATGGCTTATCCGGGGAAACAATTCAAACATAGGCCTAATACTGTCAGTAGACTCATTCTCAGAATTACAAGAGATATTAAATTTTTGCACGTGGCCCCTTTCAGTCCAAAATCCTTGAGCTGTCAGTGTTATTATGATAAATAATCAGTATGCAGTACAAGTGGCACAAAATATTTTATGTTGCTTGTACAACACATAAATATAAGTGTAGTATATATAGAATAGTGCTTATAACAGAGTGAGGCTAGTTTTATTACAATATATACCTTCATGCCTTTTTATTTTGTCACATGTAATTGTAATGCATGTGTCGAATATCAGTTAAGTGTATTAGATGTCTAAATGTTTTGCACAGTGACGATTGTGTATTTGCATGTTTACATGAAAATAAAGTACTGCAGAAATTATTCTCACATGAAATAGCAGAATTTGGCTGGCATATAATTATGAATTGTACATTTAATGGTAAAAATTGTTGATTATGCTGTAGATAAATATATTCCTGTAGTGTTTTTGAAACTAATCCACTGTACTGTATGTACTCAGGTGTAAAAGTCAGGCCTATGTCCTTGGTATTTCTCTACTTAATCATGTTTGTAAGATTTGTGAAATTACTCTGTGGCATACAATATTACCTACATAGCCGTTTTCTGGGAAAAAAAAGTATTGAGTGAACATTTGATTTATATTTTTAAATCTTTTGATTTGCTATTATAAATTCTGGTAGACTAAAATTATTGCACAATTATAAATTTATACAATTTGAAAAAGGACTATTATGCACTGTATTGAAGTATCCATGATGATAAAATGTACTTGTTACGAAGATTTAGGTATGCACATGGTAGAGTAAGATGCATAGGTACTTACAGCACATGTTGGACATATATTATGGTAAGCATGTTAGACAATGCCAGACTAATGAAATGGTAATGAAAAGTGACATGTCTGATTTGTTATTAATTATTTAAGTATATACCCATAAATTTGACCTATTTAAAACTTACAACTTGATTTGCACCTGAAAGTTTATATAATTTGTAATATCATAACTTGTCATATTTTTCTGAAGTCTACATCAATTACATATCAAATATTAAATATCAAATCAAACGTAAACACTATTTTCATGCTTTAATCTGCACATGTCTTGTACTACACCGGTAATATACGATTTTCATATAAACTAAAATGTTTTGCATAATTAAGAAGCCTGATTTTGTTATGTCCACATTCAATAGTGAATCCCACTCTGTGGAATGATATTTAGTCTTAATGACAGGGTGATCTTGAGAGCCACTTTTCTAATGAGGAGAATCTTAGCATTTCATTCAAAATAATTTGTTCTGATTACATTATAATAATATTAGTGAAATATCTTAAACTGGGTTTCACCAAGATGATAAATTTACAGTACCATGAAGATTTCATTTTTCTTTACAATAATAGATTGGTTATGTACATGAGTTAAGCTGCAATGAAAATTGGAGGATTCTAGCAAAGTTTTTCCTACACTTCAAGCTTTTAGTTATAAGACTTTGCAGAGACCACTTCGAGGGAAAAGGCTCAGATCCAAAAAGATCTAGCAGTAGGTGAAGGGAGGAAAAAAGAACATGACCATTCAGTCAAAACTCGGTAAAAAGAGGAAAAGGGAAGTCTTTAAAAGAGTAACATTGCTAAATTTATTGTCTTTAGTTCTATTACAATATATGTAATGCGTCATTGATTTAATAGGTGTAATGATTTGTGTTATTTCTTTTTGACTTCATGTTGTAAATATATATATTTTTTCAAACATTTGTACACATTTTTGCCACAAATTATCAAATAAATCCGAATGAATTTTATTATATTTATATCATAAATTTTCTTAATTATTTTCATACACTTCAATTAAGAACGATCAATGTTTGGAGGTGCAGATATATAAATAACATTCTTTTCCACCTCCTATCCCCCAAGATAAGGACATGATCCACCTCTTGTCCAATGACAACAATACTTGAGATGTATATTTTCCTATGACACATAATAAACACCGAAGAAAAAGAACCGATCTTAATCTTTACTTCTGGGCTAAAGTCCAATGCATTCTTCATATGACAGGTCAGATATGTGTGTTTTGTGAACGATTTTTGCATTAATTTCTAAGTTGAAATCAGATTTATATCATCTTGGCTTTACAAATTTATTGAAATCAAATAACAAAATTATCGAAACGTCTAGTTTAGATGGAAAACAGCCATAAGTTGTGAAGTAAGATCGCTTTGCCATTATCAGTTCGAATGAAGAGCTTTGAAAGTTCAACACATAGCAATGGCGACCACTGGCGCATGCCGAAAATCACGTGACTTCCAATCTAGTATTATTTATATCTATGAACATAACGATCGGAGGGGTTTATCTTACAACTTGTATTAATTCAAAGTTACATAATGACCTATCTGCAATGTTTCCGCTGAGGGATTAATTCTAGTTCTTTATTATTAAATTTGAAGCTCACCGCTGAGCCACCGGGGAACTACTTACTTAAGAAGTCAATATATTGTTTGAGAATGATTAAAAACTATAAAAACTGTTTTGTTTTTCATACTTTTGATAAAATATTATAGTTTTGTCAAAGTATCAGGCAACATTGTAATCGAAGTATTTTAGTGCAAAAAAATAACATCTGATTTGGAATGTAAGAGCTTAAATCCTTCACTTTCAGTATCATAATTAGTGTCACACTTTTATAATTAAACAATAAAACAAGAGATGTTATATTTAATAACAATGCTGTAATTTTATAACACTGTCTTATACCACTTGCCATCGCCATGTGGTAGAATCTATCTTCCGTCCTAATAATATCTTTCTAAATCGTATTCCTAGTTTTAATGGCAACAGTATAAAACGAGTTTAGTCTATCGACTTAGCCAAGATCAAGCTACTCAAAGGGAGTGGATGGAATATTACATGCATTATTAAAATTGTTGTAAGAAAACTCTAAAAAATCATGAAAAAAAAAAGCCTGCCCTTATTCCTTAAGGAGAATGACGTAACACGCATACAGATTACGGTTAAGAAAAGGATTAGGATTTGGTTAACAGTGGCCACTAATGAGGCCTTAACTTAAAATTCAACTAATGAAACAAACAATAAAATAATGTAATACAAATGCAGTAAAAATAATTGACTTAAGCTAGACGGAAACTTAATAGCATTTTTTTTAACTTGTTTAAGATGTTAGTCTAAACCTTTACTAAACCGATACCCGGATGCTAGTTACCACATACATCTGAAGTAAAAAAGAACCCAATGAAAGGTCCAAAGCTTCTACCCCGGGATTTTTCCGATCACACTATAAACATACGGGCATTATGAGGCTTCCCGCGGTATGTGAGAGAATATGTTAGAGAATACGGTCAGTAGCATTTCTAATCTATGGTTCTAGGGGTTTTTTTTTCGGCTCGAACAAAATTAATATTTATATCTAATGCTTTAATATCACGACCATAGTAAAACGCATGAATCTATTGGAGTAAGAAATTACAAGCAATGACATCGAAAGATACAGGGTAAGACATTTACTAAAGCCTAAAGGTAATTTTAAGTAGGGTTACAAGTTGAGAAAGTTTAAAGCGTTTAAAGATTGAAAGTTAACACCTTAAAGAAAAGTTTGTTTGTTTTGTAATTAAGCACAAAACTACACAATGGGCTATGTGTGCTCTGCCCACCACGAGTATCGAAACCCGATTTCTAGCGATGTAAGTCCGCAGACATACCGCTGTGCCACTGGGGGCTGGAGAAAAAGGAGTTTTAAGAATGATTCTGAATAAATTATATCATCAAAGGCTCTTTAGTCATTATCTAAAGTAAAGTTTCAAACTAGTTCGTTAGGGTTACATACAACAGATTTGCGCCCACCTATTTCAACATTTAGTTTGAAGCGAAAATGGTGTATGACTAAAGGCATATTAGTTGAGCCAAGGTAAAAATAACTTATATCCCAGCCTATATTTCTGGTCACAGAATTAATGATATTTTTAACAGTTTTCCAATACATATTCCTAAAGATACACAAAAGCAACCACAACCAGTGATCTAAGCGATACCACAAGTTGAATTAAAAAAAAACAAGACTTCTTTTATACGTATATATGCATACATAATTAATGATTAACGGAACATATATAAAACTTATTATTAATGAGAGGACAATTTCTCATAATCATATCAATCTTGATTTGGCCGTCTAATGTTATAATTCACATGATCCATTACTTAGAAATCTCGGACGAACCAACCTTCTCTCTCGTTGTTAAGCTATTACGTCAAAATTATTATATTTTTGCAATCCTTATTAAAATATCTTAATGAAACGAAATTGTTGGTAAATAACTTTAAACAAACACTTTGGCTTGCAGCCAAATGGATACACTTGCATTACAGGACTGTAATTAAATTATATCTCACACAATATCTTTTGTAAGAAATTAATTAAAGCCAACACCGCTGGACACAGAACATGGCCTTTCATAATAAACACCCTGGTTTGTATAATTACTAAAGTTATTTGTTTTTAAGTTACAGTTCTGGTGACACTTTTTGTAAAGGATAGTTAAAAATATTCAAAAATCATACATATATATATATTTCCAACCAAAGGAGAAAAATAGCAAACTTTAGAGAACAAGTAAAGTAACTTTGATCTTTCAATACTTCGCCTGCACATTTTTTTGTTTCATTATTAGAAAATTAGAGCATTTATAATTAAACTTTCGATGTGTTTGCTACGAATTTAATATTATTACGGATGTGCTGTTAAATTGCAGTTTTTTATGTACTGTAAATAGATATGCTTTCTGCTTTGAATTCAAAACATAAGCAAGCGAATGACAAAGCAACCTTATTCGATTTTTTCTCCATGTTCAACAGTTATTGAGCCGCTTTCACTCTGTTACGTAGTAATTATTTTTAATTTTCTCAGCGTCCAATACCCCAGTGCACATGAATAACATGATCACCAAACAAATACAAAATAAGCGTTAGGATAGAAGTATCAAACGCATTACGTGATTCTTTCTTAGGAACTTGTTACTGAGATTACAATATATAGGGGTACTTTTATCTATCTCAAAAATACCGTGCATACGACACGTGCCAGGTATTTTTATTATTAGTAACTTCCTTTAGGTATATGTTGATATTAAGTAAGTTATTTTCTGAAATGTGCAGCCTCACAAGTGAACAAATTAACATGATATTCTTTGATAGATTGGTTAGGCAGAGTAGAGTATTTATGATGAAACTTAATTGAATGGACTGCAACTGCCTGTTGTAGAAACACAAGTTTAGATACGTCGTCCTCTAAACTTGTGAGGCCCTGCATGACCAGGTGGTTAAGGTGCTCGATTAGCAATCTGAAGGTCGCGGGTTCGCATCCCCGTCCAACCAAACGTTCTCGTGGGGGCGTTATAATGTGACGATCAATACCACTATTCATTGGTGAAAAAGTAGCCCAAGAGTTGGCGGTTGGTGGTGATGACTAGCTGCCTTCTCTCTAGTCTTTCACTGCTAAATTAGGGACGGCTAGCGCAGATAGCCCTCATGTAGCTTTGCGCGAAATAGAAAACAAACAAACAAACTACATTTGTGTTTCTACAACAGGCAGTTGCCGTCCATTCAACTAAGTTTCATTAAGGTAAGGATAGCGTCCCCTCGGCAAAGTCACAAGAGTTTGACATACATTACAACAAAAAAGTAACACTTATAATAACACAGGCCTACGAATTTAAACTTCATAAAAGTTGTTTTGTTTTTAATAACGGATTTTCCATAATTCAGCTACGCACATTTCGAAAATAATATTCCTTTTTTTCTATCACGTAAGGATTTTTACAAATCAGGAAGAAGAACAAAAACTCTTACTTAGATCAAATTTACCACAGATATAACAGAATATGTTTGGGTCATTTACACAACCGCTTGTTGCCATAGCGACGAATAAATAATATTGAAAAGAAATAAATAATGTGTAAGTGCACGCACAAACAAATACTATCTAGAAATGTCACGCGGCCTGTTAACCGTTTATATCCTAGCGGTGTGTTTCTCGTAGGTTCTAGAACGATCGATAAGACTCTCGTGTCGCGAGTTGTCTAGAGAAATCTATAGCCAGTGGTTGTCAACGTTTTAAGCATGAAAAAATGTGACCCGATTTCAATGAAAATGATTCACTTGCGTAAACGTACATATGACATTTTGTGAAAAATCTGGACGCGATGGAGAAAAATAGATATCATTTTCGGATTCAGCGTACAGGAATTACTGTAGAACGTGCAAAAATATCAAGACAATAAAACCATCGCAGTCCTGTGTAATAATTCGTCTTTTTTTTTCTAAATAATACCATGTACACTTTCCTCAGACAAACACATAAATTCACAGATAATTTGTAACGTTAGTGTTTTAGCCGTCCTTAAGTATCTAATGTACAGCATCACTTTTTCAGGTGTACCTTGATTCTATCTAGAACATTTTGGATTGTTTAGCGTAAAACTAGATATTTTGAGCCGATAGTTTAGAGGGAAGGCAACTAGTCATCATAACTTGCTACAAACGTTTGCCTTCTCTATTCGAATAGTGAGATTTGACCGTCGCATTTATAATGCACCCACGTCCCCAGTGTGCGAGCGCGATTTTTTGTTTTCATTTGAAGTATTGGGACGCGAGCATTGTACCCACGGATTCATAATCCGGAACACTAGCCATGCCCGGCCAGGAACATGTTGAAAAATATTAACAGCATTCTGTCATTCCTGTATAAACACATCTTTGACAACACATTGTAGATAACACCTTTCGAATTTGTGCATATCACCACAATACATTGGAAGATAATCAGTCTGAACAACCAACACAGTTCTATAAAAATTACAAAGGAAGCTGAAAACAAACACTTCTTATGCTTCAGGGACGCTCACGTAAAACAGTACCTACAAACATCTACCTCTGATTCAGATCATTTAATTCCAATTCAGCAAAGCTAAAGAATAGTAAGATTTCTAATAGTTTGTTATCAAACTGATTCTCGTGAATTATGTAATAAAAATAAAACAATTTCGATTGAACTTCAATACGAACTAACATCCAGCCACTAGTCTTATTGATAATGAATTAAACAACAAACCGATGTTACAAAACCAGATCAAGCGAGACGTATTGTTTAAATGTCGGTGTTTAGCGTACTTTCAAATCTGTGTAGAAGCCTTTGAAACACTAAAGGAACGTCACAAGAAATCCAGGGTAAAAAACATAGTCTACGAAGAGATCGACAACGGAAATATGGATTAAAAAACACCATACAGATGTCACACTAACTACTATAAAAAACTCAGCTATAGCAGTTCACGTAAAGAGTTGTAATTTATAGAAAAGAAAAGGACAGTTGAAGTGTCACTTTATGAGAAATAAATGAAGTAACTTCAAGTGCAGTTAAAATCTAAGATGATGCTGAGTTTCAAAACAAACACAGACTGAAGTCAAACTAATAAAAAAGTTATTAACAACAAAAAAGTTTCCTATCAAATTACAACTGTCATTACCTTCGAAACAACATTATCTAATATCTAACGTCGCACCCTTTTGGGATTATCATGTTTAAGTAAGAAACCTAAATTTTAAGTAAGTTTGTGTGCACAAGTATGTGTGTGTAAGAATGTAAGTGTAAGAAGATTGTTATTCTAATAAGAATATCTCACCATTATTACCCTGTCGGATAGTGTATTCTCTGTCTACGAAAGTTCATTATGCAGACACTGTTATGGTGTAATCTCTATTTGTGAATCACGGAACCTGTTTTACAGTGTAAAGCAGGTTCCGTGTTTCACAAATAGAGATTACACTATAACAGTGTCTGACTCTAAAACAGGTTCCGTGTTTCACGTTTTGTTGCCGCTCCACAATGTGGCCTTGTGGTTGCATTCTAAGAATGACAGTAGAATTTCACTGTTCGTTTAACCAGAGTAATCCAAGAGTTGGCAGTGGTTGGTATTGACTAGCTGCCTTCTCTATGGTCCATTACTTCAAAATTACGAACGACTAGTGCATATATCTATTATGTAGCTTTTTTGAGTGAAATCCGACAAACTAGCAAAACAAAGCACAAAAAACGTAAAGAGGCACCATCACTTTAATACAAGTATGAAAAATGCACTCTGAACTAGTTCACGTATATAAATAGTGCATTGCTAGCTTATTAAAATATGAAATGTACTATTTACCTGTTGAAAATATATAGTGTACTGTTAACGTGTTTAACAATATGAGTAGTACACTGTTAAACTGCTTGAAAGTAAAAAAAAACGTACTGCTAACCTATTTTGAAACTCAGAATATATACTATTGTTCTTATTTAAAAATACAGAGGGTGCACTATAATGGTTTTATACGTATTTGTTAACTTTAGCATCTAAGTCTGATTTCCTAAAACTTTTATGTGATTTTTTAATATGTGGACTTGAGAACATGTTAGATAAAAGATGAAAAAAAACCCTTGATAATTAGAACAAATTATACCCTTATATTTTTATCATGGATTGCGGGCTTTCTTTTAGAAAGGAGTGCTGCCTAAGGACGAAACTAAGAAAAAATGTGACAGGAAATAGTCCTCCACTCCAAATAGACGGTGGAATGAGAATAACAAAATTAATACTGGTGCTGAATGACGAAAAAATAAGTTCCACAACAGCAAGGATTCAATTATCATTTATTCGCTTTTTGTTGTTTCCAGCATATTCAACGCCTAACATGTTAATAGAATATTGTAAGTATATAAGATTGATCGAGTAGTCTATACTTCTATTAAATAGCACACCATGCAAACTGATAAATTGAGGAGGTTTTGTGAATTAAAATAATCGAAATCAACACCTTTTTGAATATTGAGGTAGTGCTAAAATATGAAATGTAACTTGTCTCACCGATATGCGACTATTTGGAGAAACCAGTGCACTGTTTCACCCGATTTAGAAAATTTCCCGTGGGTGATATCCGTTTACAAGTGTTACCATCTGAGCATCTATTGTCTTTCTTTTGGGAAAAATTGCATAACATCCGACTGCTACATGCTACAATTGTTCAAGAGGTCTAAGAAATTCCGATAATAATCATTATGGTATAGGTGCAAACTTCGTCAGAATTAGCGTACGTAATAAAAAAAGAATTAAATCAATATTTCACTAAACTGTTGTATCTTTCATAGTGGTATATTCTGAAGCATATACAATGATCTTTCCACAATTGTAACACGAGCATAATGTAGCGAATAGCTTGCCGGACAGTGAATTCCCATGTTCGCGTCCCGTTGAAGCAAAATTACGCTCAGCACTTTCGGGTCGTGAATGCGTTACAAGAGTGACTGTCAAATGTTACCAGTCGAATACAGTATCACAAAAAATTGAATAGCTATCTTCCCTCTATTTTATCAGTTGAAAATTAGGGAAGGCTAACCTAGATAACCCTTGTGTAGCTTGTGCGAATTCTCTAACGAAACGAAGTATTCAAAAGCATAATTGAGTTTTTTAGGTCTATCATCAGTTTTGGTGAGGATTATCGCTTTATACTACTTCAGCGTAATGACTGACAGTGAAATAAGTCCAGACAAACAATGAAATAAGTCCAAGCAAACGACTTACGGAAGTGTGGAATTTCCCAAATGGAGAAGTAACGATAGGCAACTCCAATGAATTCATGCACAACACGTTTTCTTGTTAGCTTAATGTGTGTGATGATTATCAGATAACACTTTATCGGTCACATGAGACAAAATATATGTAGCCTTTGCATGTGATGAACAGTACAGAACAATCACATGAGGCAAAGGGTAATTAACAGCCACACGAGATGAAGAGAATAAAATAGTCGTATGAGGCGAAGAGTATAGAACAGTCACATAAGACGTAGGGTACTTAACAATCACACAAGATGAAAAGAACAGATCAGTCGTATGAGGCAAAGAGTATAGAATAATCACATAAAACGAAGGGTACAAAACAATGACATGAAGTGAAGGATGCAAATAAAATACATGAAAATAAATGTATGGAGCAGAAAATGAGGCGAAATTACAGAACAGGCACATTAGATTAAGTGTACAAATAGTAACACGAAGCAAAGAGTACAGAACAGTTACATGAGTGAAGAGTACAAAACATACAAATGAGGTGGAAAATATGGAACAGACACATGATATGAAAAATAAAGATCAGTCATACGATAGTACAGAACACTCACATAGGATGAACAGTACAGTACCCATCTATAAGATGAAGAATACAGAACAGACACATGGGGCGATCAGTATAGTCAGTACACATCCATAAAATGAAGAGTACAAAACAACACATGGGATGAACATTACAGTACCCGTCCATAAGATGAAGAGTACAAAACAAACACATGGGATGAACATTACAGTACACATCCATAAAATGAAGAGTACAAAACAACCCATGGGGCGAACATTACAGTACCCGTCCATAAGATGAAGAGTAAGAAACAGTTACATGAAGCAAAAGCTACAAAGAAGTCACATGAGATAAAGCCAACAGAATAGTCACATGAGTCAATGAAAACAGAAAGACACGCCATTCATAGAATGTAGAATAGCAAGACACGGAACGCTCTAGAGTCATCTATACGACAAAGTAGGAGTAGGGAAAAAAAACTATTGATTTCTCTAATGAAAAAAAATTAAAATAAACTTTTCATGTATTTACATTATTCTAATCACGGAGTTGTAAACGTACATTTGTCTCTATTAATTCTGGGAAATGGCTTTTTAGTTCAGCTTGAAAGTTGATTCGTCTGAACCAGCTGAGCAGCAAATCCCCTGTTTCTATAACATCAAACATATATCGCAGCCTTCGTAAAGCAAAATATCTACCATTTCTTCATTACCTGTAAGAAGTCTAATTTCACTTTGTCACGACATACCGCTCTTGTGGGAATACGTTCCTCGTGCATTTCAAAATAATTTAAATTTAAAGAGCTATTGAATTACTTGAATCATCTCTATGGAAGTTTAAGTCTTGTCTCTAATTGGCTGACGTGGTTAATTAATACGTTAGAATAATATGAAATTTGGTAGTAGCATTTATTATGGAGTGACTGTCATTACAGTTTCAGTGAAATGACGTGATTAGGGTTTTTGAATTTATCTGAGGCTTAGATCGTTGTTAACTGTAGATGAAATGTAAGTCATTATACGAAACGACATTAAGTACATACATATATATATATATATATACATATATGCATATTAACTAATAATAACAAATGGTGAACGATAGTCGTCAGTTTGAAATGCATTCTGAGAGTGCTACAGAAGTTCAAGATAAGTAGAAACACCATAATATTTTTTATAACTGTATATATGCGTTTATTAAATTTTTATCATTTTGTATCCATTAATGTCGTTTCGCTTCTATGAATACTTCTCTTCAGTTATATTTTGTTGTTTTTACAATATTCAAACAATGTTGATATTTTTGTATTGTTAATCATTTCTAGAAATGCAGTAGATTTGTCATTTTAACTGGAACTCGCCGGGAATATGCAACGACCTGATATCGAAACATAGACGATGCAAAAATAAGTATCCCTCTGGAGCAGAGTTATAGTCCCCACTTAATATTGATGGGGAGACTGGCAGTATTCTAATCTCACCCCAAAAATATAGAATAATAAAAGAGGTACATATTCTAGGCGTCTCGATTTATTTATACGTGAGTTGGAGTAATCGGTCTTTCATAGCTTTAAACACGTTAGTAACCTTCAAGTACTGTCATGCCAGACTATTTTGGAACTGTAAAACTACTGATCTAGATAAACCGTTCTACTTTTTAACCATTGCTTATGTCCTTAAAACACTAAATAACCACTCCATAATTTGTACCAGCCTTTGATCACCCTGACTTCTTGAGGTCTGAGTGCTTCTTTTGTTGCAGGCTTTTCTTAAAATAATTTCCATTGGTTGTTTTTAAACCTACTGTCTGTTAGCTCCCTTAGCTGTGCGGTCGAACTCAAAAATCCTTGTTAAATCCGAAAAGAAATTTCGGCTTCTCTCAGCTGTTTCTGTGACGTGTGAAGAGAAATTGTACAGATAAAGATCCGAGAGGCACAATTATTCTGTGCCTCACATCACGAGATTTCATTTCGATAATGGCATAGAACCGGGCAAGAAGATGTTCGAGCGTTTTGCTACAAAAATATGCAGTTTTTTATTTAATAATTTTACGCCTGAAACAAATAAGATGTAGTTATTAATATAGAAGATAAGAAATATTTAATTTCTTCAAATTTGTTCCATTTCATCCACTGATGTGTCGCCACTGCAGGGACTATAAGCCTTTTCTTTGTAAATTAGCTGATTTTGAGTCACAAGACTCACTGTCCTGTACATCGATATTGTAGTTATATTTTGCATCACCTTTAGAGAAGGGATTTCACACTTTAGGAGATATTTCGTAGTATAGAACGGTATGGAGATTTTACTGTAAATATGTTTCTACTCTGACTTAACAATTATAGGTTTCGAAGTGTCGCAAGAATAGAATATACATTTATCTGTAAATTTGGTTCTATTCTAAAGTAACAGTTCTGGTAAGCCTAAAGATTTTACGTTATAGGTTCCGAGTTGTCCAAAGAACAAAAATGATATTTTACTGTAAATATAGTTTTACTCTAAAGTAACAGTTCTGATAAGCCTGCTAGCCTCAAGAGTGATAACGCAGTGCGAATATACACGTTGTTGTTGCAATGACCCTATAAATATAACCTAGTTGTTGTGTTAGTAGAACAGTAAGTCGTTGTAGTGGTAATGCAACATAAACATCAAGTTGTGTTATTAAACAGTGGGAAAATAGCTTGTACTGATGATGCTAAATAAAAACCAAGGTGTTGTATAAATAGGATAGTATCTTTTGTAGTGTTATTGCTACACATAACCAAGTTGTATCAGTGAGAACCTAAGTTGTTGAAGTGATAATATTACTTGTATCAGTAGGAAAGTAATTAGTTGAATTGATAATGTTATATAAAAACTAGTTGTTGTATTAGTAGAATAGTAAAATTTTATAATGATAATGCCACATAAAACCATGTTGTTGTATTAGTAGGACAGTAATTTTTTGTAGTGATAATGCCACATAAAACCATGTTGTTGTATTAGTAGGACAGTAATTTTTTATAGTGATAATGTCACATAAAAACCGAGTTATGTTTGTAAACAGTAAGAAAGTAAGTGGAAATAGAAATTAAACGTAATCAGAATTTTCATTTCCTCGAAAGGGGTGCCGAAGGCTCCCTGAAAGGGTCATCTGTTTTAACCATTCGCACCACTATACAGTAGTGTGTTGTCTGTCATTCAGTTAGTAGACACTAAAATGACGTCACATAAGGGACGCTTAAAGTTGCTGTTTGTACTGTCGTGACGTCAGTAAAACGTACGCATGTCATGAATGATGAGAAGAATTATGCACTGTATACGTTACAACACAGCATAACATATGAAACTCAAAAGCAAGAAATAAAAATAATTTCTTACTCATAATTTTGATTTTATTTATTCTTGAAGCAGAACACTTTCGGAGACCCTGCTGAAGTACATCTAGTTGCCAATAGCTTTAAGTTTGTAAAACATATTTAAACGTACATATATGAACGTCTTTCTATCAAGTTCACTTAGCTCGAGCACTTAAATCCTAGAGGCATAGAACACGGGAGAAGTGGACCACAACATACTAAGAGTGTCATGCGTCTTAGGCAGGGACAAAAGTGGTATATGCTCATTAGAACACATTCACGTCTCATAACTGGTTGCTTGAACTTCAGATCTAAATAAAAAATATAAAACAACTGAAAGATCCATCATCTTAAGAGATCGATTATCAGGAGTATTGAAGGAACGTGTTATTTAGAAGAAGTAATGAGAGAAGTGACTAAGTAGTAACACGTGCTTTACGCCAAAAGCTCTTATAGCTTCCTTTAGGAGTAACCTTGCTTTTCGAGTACTTTCCAACATATTTCCATGTTTCTAAACTCATTTTGTGGCATCAACAAACTTTAATACATTTCATTTATCTTCAATGCTTCTAATGTTTCAATGTTTTGTAAAAATTGATTTCGGTAAATTCAGTTCCTTTGTTGTCGTCTACCACAGAGTTATCAATAAATTATTGTTCAATGTTGTGTTTTAGAGCAAAGCTCCATAATGGGTGAGCTGTCTGCGCTCTGTCTACCACGTTGAAATTCTAAAACTTATTACTGACCCACTGGAGGACATCGACCAGGGAAAAATAATTAATCAAAACTTTATATTTTGACTTTCTGTATTTAAAATAGAATTTGTCTACGGAGTTATTGTTAAGGTATTGAATTGTGAATTTCATTCCAATTTTTATTCATAAACAGCTTTTAGTGAGAAAATAGAATAAAACGTGCATTGTAATGATTGGCGGGAAGTGTAGATTATAGGTCATCACACTAATCTCGTTAGTGTACAACAACTAATCAAAAGAAAGTGCGAGAGATTTTTCATTTTCTGAATCACACTGATGACACCAGATGAAGCCCAATAGTAAGACTGTCATACTGTGTTGTAGCCTACAGAGTGCATAATTCTTCTCGTGAATCATGGCATGCGCACGTTTTACTGACGTCATGACAGTAGAAATGGCAACATTAAGCGTCCCTTATGTAAAGTCAATTTGGTGTCTACTGACTGACTGACAGACAGACAACACGCTACTGTGGTTAAAACGGTGACCTCTCCAGGCGGCCTTCGGCCCCTTTTCGGGAAATAATAAATAAACTTTGTTGATTGGAAACTCTTAATACTTATCTTCGAATTTATAAGGCTCTTAAACCCGGGTTGTTTAATGAAAATTCATCTTGAATACAAATAACTGTGTTTCTGAAATAACAAACTAAATGTTTCGCTCTAAATATTACAAGTAATTAGAAACATTTGTTCATGTAAAATGATGTATGGATGGCAATACCAAAAAGAATGCAAACAAAAACATAGGGATGATATAACTACACATAGGTCATCCGTGCATGCCTTTCAGTATTAAAGTTTAATCTTACATTGTAAAATCCACGAGTACAAAATGGTTACGGTTAATTCGACCGATCTTGTAGCGAGAATCTGTAATAGTCTGCAATAATCAAAACATTTTTTTACCCAACTTGGTTTTCCTTGTTCTAAGCTCTTAGTTACACTACACTATCCTGATATTACCATGATATTATGATAAACAGACTGTATACCAACAGTCAGGAATATATAACTTCCAACTGCAGTAATAATAAAGTCAAGTTTGCATTTTACAGTGTAACATTAAATTTTAATATTGAGAATCATGTAAGGATGTTCTATATATATAGTTGTATCATCTCTATATTCGTGTTTGCATTCTTTTTTGTCACTGCTATCCCTACATCATTTTACATTTACAAAATGTTTTTAATTACTTCTTTTGTGACTAATCTCCTCGACTGAAAGTTAGTATAGTCTGTAAATGTGTGCAATAAAATTTAATATTATATGTATTTATTTATTTTTACTCCTTAACTTCATACATGATATAGGGAGTGGCTCCCTAAAGACACCAATTGCATAATGTACAAAGCATTTAGTATTCTACATGCTACAGTCATCTAATGTTCGTCTATTATTGACTGTTAATTCTTGTTTCACCATTTACTTATGCTTCTTTAAGAACATCAAATGTATGTAAGAAACTAACTACCAGGGGTAATGATAACATCGTTTATACTAGAATTATAATTTTTCTTATTTCTACTAGTTATTAATAACACTTATAAAAGTGGATACTCCGTTTGAAACCATGTCACCTCAGTGAAATTGATTGACACAATTGTTTTGTTTTTTGAATGATCATGTAATAAAAAGAAGCAGAAGAAAGAAGAACAAGAAATTCAAACTTTTTGCTATGATACTTACAGACATTCCCAGAACCTGTGACTCAGTCATTACATAGATATTGTTATAAAAGGAAACACTATATAGTATTGTAAAGTTCTGATGACCTATTGAGGAGATATTTAAAATACATTTCGATGAACAAGCCGGGCCAACCTTACATAGGCAGTGCTATAAGTTTGAACTGACCATGATAATAGAGTCAATTAACAGTAATATTTTATATATTGCAAATTATAGTTTCTGTAATTACCTTTTGCCGTCTTATATTTTGTGTAACAGTTTCTTTAATATTCAAGATAGGGAGGAGTCAATCATTGGGGAGGAGTCAAGCACTGATGCCAATATAAACATTTGCTATGATCATAAAATCTGATAAGCAGTTTCTCAACAATAATCAAGGGATATCTTGTCTGACAAGTAAACTCTATCTTATCAGATATCTTAATAATAACAGACAAATCAGATGGAAATATAATATCATATTTTCATGTAAGAATAAGAGTTTAGAATTTTTTTCCCTGATGTTTCATTCTGTTTGCCAATATTATTGAAACAACTTGTTTATAATTTTATATTTTATTCAGAACTGTGAAATC
>NW_013665719.1:400028-401008 GCF_000517525.1 Limulus polyphemus | reverse complement strand
TTGCCAATATTATTGAAACAACTTGTTTATAGTTTTATATTTTATTCAGAACTGTGAAATCAATCTTTTTTTGCATCTACAGAATATTTTCTAAATTTACAAAAATATGAACGAAGTTAAGAAAAACTGCCAAATGCCAAGAAAAAAAAAGACAGTTTGTTTTAAAGAAAAGCCACATTGAACTATCTGCTTCGTCCATCGCGTAAAATCGATGTTATGAGTCCGTAAACTTACCACCGACCTACTGAGGGAGAAAAAAAATAATATTATGTAATGTGTAAATTATAAAGTAACAGTCATTAAAGCCAGTCAAAAAAGCTATTTAATTCTTCTTAAAATTTCATGTCTCTAAATAAAATAGTTTTCTATATGACAAACGTGTTGCTAATGTTTGTATATATCTAGCGTCAAGTCACGTTAACTGAGCTTTTAAGAACATGTTTACCAGTTTGCCCCTTCTCCCTTGGCTAAGAGGTAAGTATAAATGTTTATAACGCTAAAAGCGAGGTTTCGATATCCGTGGTGAGCAGAGCACAGATAGCCCATTGTGTAGCTTTGTGTTTGACAACAAACAAACAAAACATTTTTATAAGATATGTAAAACATTTTAATTACAGTTCGTGCAGAAAACTGCGATAAAGTAGCTAACATAAAATTTCATTTCGAGTCTTATTATTATCCAGTTACCTCTCTAAACAAGAAAGTTTGGGTAAGACTGACGAATCTTTTCTTTTGGGGTCGGGGGAACGCTACTAACCAAGACAATATGATCTTAATTTTTACACATATCTTAGATTCAAACCCAGTGAAAGAAATGTTTTAATTATCTCTGTAGCAGCATTATAAATACAGCGATATAATTGTCCAGGGTGTTTGTAAATGGTTGTGCACATTTTAAAAGGTAATTACTTTTAAACGAAGATGATAAACACATGCAGTAAAGTAAGTGTTGAACTATATACCTCTCGGTGTTCTAAACC
>NW_013665719.1:379990-399358 GCF_000517525.1 Limulus polyphemus | reverse complement strand
AGTTTCGCAATACATATTTAACAGTATAAGTTATGTACATTCCTAAATACAAATTAACTTTAAACAAACATCGATATTAAAATAAATATAGAATAATAAATCCGTCATAGCACTGTGCCTAAGTATCTGCAGGAATCAAACCTCGAAATTTTGCGTTATAAGTCTTCAAGATTAACACTAAGACTTTTAAAATAAAGTCTACAGAAAGAATCACAACTTATTAGAACACCAAAAAATCCTGGAATGAACAAGAGCTAATCAGATCTGTGATAAAAGTATGTTACAGATCCTTACTTGTACAAAGAGAAACGTTGTACTTAAACAATATCAAATATTCGAAATTCATGTTCTTAGTATACCAGTTTTTATTTATCATTGCATACTGGAAAAGTCAATTTTTATCAGATGTATGCTGTTAAAAAGCTGAAAGTTTGAATGTTTCGTTGCACGTTACAAAAAGTTGAATATGATCCGTTGCACGCTTTTAACATTTAAACGTAATCAGTTACACATTTTGAAATGCTGAATGTCATTCGTTTTACTCTGTAAAAATATGAATGTGATCCATTGTACATTGTGAAAATTGAAAGCCAGCTCTTGCACGCCATGAAAATATTAATGCGTTGTAAAAAGTTGAATATGATTCGTTGCACATTGTGAAAAGATGAATGTAATCTGTTGCGCGCTGTGAAAAGATGAATGCAATCTGTTGCGCGCTGTGAAAAGATAAATGTGATCCTTTGTACGTTGTAAAAAAGTTGAATGTGATCCGTTGCACATTGTGAAAAGATGATTATGGTCTGTTGCGCGCTGTGAAAAGATTAATGTGATCTGCAAAACAGAACAATTTCTTGAAATGGGATCAGTTAACAAGTCTATGAAAAATAAAAAATAACGTAATTCAACAGTTTTCCATATCATAGAGTAGATGATTAAAATGTAAATATAACAAAACTTAATTTTCATAAACAGGTATGTAAATTTAACATGAAGCTCATAAACTTCGGTTTGACTGGAACATGAAAAATAAGTCTTTTCATTTAATCTGCAGATATCATTTCCACTATAAGAATATAAAATCTTTATAAAAAAGTTATCATTACCAAAACGACTAGATCTTCATCGTTACTTCAGGGGTATTATTACCTAAACGGTCGAATATTTTTAATACTTGTTTTAGGGTTGTCAGAACCTGAGCGATCAGATGCTTGTTATTACTTGTCTCAGGATTATCAGTACCAAAATGATCAGATCTTTCTGATTACTTCTTTCAAAATTATCAGTACCTAAGCAATTGGATCTTTCCCATTGCGTGGTTCTGAAATATCAGGACCTAAGCGATCGGATCTTTGAGATTACTTGGTTCATAGGTATCAGGAGCTAAACGATGGGATATTTGCGTTTACTTTGTTTAGGGTTATCAGTAACTAAAGAACTGGAGCTCTGTGATTATTTAATTCATGGTTTTTAGTACTTAAGCGATCGGATCTTCATCATGAATTCTATTCGTATGTTTCATCGGTAAACCTTAAACTTATAAAATGGCAGAAAAGAATTCGCATTATTATATTAATTTTTCCTTGCCCCCTCCCACTATCAATTTCTTTAAAGATTATGCATCAACAAACTGACAACTAAACAAAAGATCAAATTTTCGAGTACGCTAGCTTATTAGTTACTTAAACAGTAATTATTTCAATTTTTAAAACTACGTACTTTCTACATATTATCATTAAGCTTAAAGCTATACCTTTCACATTTGGTTATTTGAAGAATCTTTCAATAGTACAATAATAGTTCGCAGAATACCTCAATAACCCAATAACAGTTTGCAAATATTCCAATAATCCCAAAAGTAGTTCACAGCATCTTTCAATCACCCAACAGTAATTTACAGCATCTGTCAATCACTCAACAGTAGTTTATAGAATTTGTCAGTAACCCAACGGTAGTTTAGTTTACAGAGCCTTTCAATAACCAAATAGTAGTATACAAGATATGTGGCTAACCCAATAGTAGTTTGAAGAAACTGTTAATAACTCAACAGTAGTTTAGAGCATTTGTCAATCCACAAACAGTAGTTTACGGAATCTCAGAGTAATCCAACAGTAGTTTACAGAATCTTTCAATAACCTAACAGTGGTTTAAAGAATCACTCATCATAAAAAAGTTGTTCTGAAGAAACAAACAACAGAAAACACACCGAGGATCTCAAACAAACAATATACAGGACATGTCAATAACCGTAAAGTAATTTACAGAATCTCTCTATAACCCAACAGTAGTTTACTCAATGTGGCAATTAACCAACAGTAGTTTACAGAATCTCTCAATAACCCAACATTAGTTTACAGGATTTCTCTATAACCCAGCAGTAGTTTAGGGAACCTGTCAATCACTCAGTAACCCAACATTAGTTTACAGAATCTCTCTATAACCCAACAGTAGTTGAGAGAACCTGTCAATGACTCAGTAACCCAACATTAATTTACAGAATCTCTCTATAACCCAACAGTAGTTGAGAGAACCTGTCAATGACTCAGTAACCCAACATTAATTTACAGAATCTCTCTATAACCCAAGTAGTTGAGAGAAACTGTCAATAACTTACAAACTCTGTCAACAACCTTATAATAGTTTATAATTTTTTTAGTAACCCAATAGTAGTATATAGAATCAGTCAATATCCCAAGAGTGGTTTATAGAATCTGTCAATATCCCAATAGTGGTTCACGGAATCTGTCACTAACTCTACAGTAGTTTACAGAATCTCTTAACCCTACAATAGCATTCAGAATTTCTCAATGACCCATCAGTCGTTTAGAGAATCACTCAGTAACCCAACAGTACTTTACAGAATCTGTAAATAGCTCAATAGTAGTTTAAAGAAGCACTCATAACCAAGAAAATCTGTTCTGGTGAAACAAATTACAGAAAAACACACCAAGGATCTGAAAACACCAATATACCAACAGTAGTTGAGAGAACCTATCAATAAACCAACAGTAGTTTACAGAATCTGTCAATATCCCACTAGAGGTTTATAGAATCTGTCAATAAACCACCAGTAGTTCACAAAATCTGTCACTAACCCAACAGAAGTTTACAGAATATGTCACTAACCTAACAGTAGTTTACAGAATATGTCACTAACCCAACAGTAGGTTACAGTATCTCTCAATAACCTATAGTAGTTTAAAGAATTACTCAGTAACCCAACAGTAGTTTACAGAATTTGTCAATAAGTTGTTGTTTGTTTCAGAGTAAAGCCACATTGGGCTGTCTGCTGTGTCTACCCAGATGAATCGAACCCCGTATGTCTGTAAACTTACCGTTGACCAACCCAAGGGACTATAAGATAAGAAATCATTTATTTGAATGCAAATAAAATTTTGACTTAACATGTAGGATAAGAAATCAATTATATAATACCAACAGAATTTTTGACTTACCCTATACGAAAAGAAATTAGTTAGTACCAGTACCATTTTGACTTACCCTATACCAAAGCATAAATAGTCCAATATGTACCTTTGTGGTTAATAACAAACAAACGAACGCTCTGGTTGACGATGCTGGAGTTTTAGAACAAATAGCTTTAATGTACGCTAGAAACGTCTAAGTCATAAAAAAAATCAGGTGCAAAAACATTAAAAATTTTACACAAGAGATCTCTCAACGAAAATCCATTCTCAATTTTCATTTCAGCGAAAAGCTTTCCAACTGTAATGTACTGTTGGTGTTTCTATTTTTTCTTCTAGGAATAAGCTATAGCTGTACCATACTCTCATTTTTCAATAAGTCTTTTGAAAAATATAATGTTTTAAAAGTCCCAGTTCATGGAATTTCGAAAGGAAGAATAATTATTTCACAAGTACTTTTATCTACGCAACAAAAACGGTCTGAGGTAAAAATCTTTAGTATCTGTTTTCTTTCTACGATAACGAACCTTGTAAAAGACGTTCTAATCAAGTAATTCAAAAAATTCTAATCTTGTATGTTTTCTCAGATGGAATGATTAACCATAATGTAGATTAAAGGTACTGTTGTCAGTATATATATATTTATATACACACATTTATCATAAAAAGATGTAGATTAAAGGTACTGTTGTCAGTATATATATATATATATATACACACATTTATCATAAGAAGAAATATAAATAGAAAAAAAGATGAAACATTGTTGCCACGATATTTTTCTAATAAAACATTGTTATTACTTTAAAAAATTCAAAGCCTGTAAAGATATAGTCATTCAATCGCCACTAATAATCTAAAATACTTCAGGTGACTGGATAATATGTGACATACCATTACAGTTAATAATCCATTATAATTCCGCGGAATAACTGGATATTTCTTTAATTTTTAACTTCTTTTCTTAACTTGAATTTCAGTGAAGAAAAGATGACGAAGAGACCCAATCTACTCTGTGATTTGCTACTTCCGCTGTAACAGACTAGTTTCGCTGAATTCACAGCTCATCAGTGCTGCTTGGAATGTATTGATGAAGAAATCAACAACTAAATAAAGTAAAAACGTATCACTCACAAAAGTATCATAACAATATCAGGAATTACACAATATTCTTAAATTTACTCCACTAGATATTAGATCAATTTGGTATAAAAAACATAAGAAAAATAAAACAGATACAGTGCCACAAAACCAACAATAAGCAAAAACAAGCCTTGTGTAAAAATAACAAGAAACATTATAACTTTAATATGATTGTTACATAAAAGTTTAACCGATTAGAATATTTAATGATATGAACAACTTTTCAGTGGAAATGTTTTTAAGTAATGAAAACTGCAATGTTTCAACACCTATAAACGAGTCATTTTTAAATTGTTTCCTTCGATTCTTAAATATTTATTCCATGATACATAAAAATTGTGATAAAATTAAGACCTGATGTATTAACTTTGATGGTGCTAATGACATTTAACAAGAGTAAGGAACTCATTTGCGCACATCGACATTTTGCTGACTTTAGTTTTATTGTGTTTAGTGTAAAAGTAAAATGTTCAACAATTTGCTATTCTCAGTTTGATTCATCTTACTGCAACCACAGCGACAAATAGCTTCTTTGTTTTTTGCCAGAATATTTTTCGATAGTACTTAGCTGTTAAAAGTTAAGCCGATGACTAAAATGCATGAGAAACCATCTCATTATCTAGTTTCAAGAGTCCTCATCGATTCCAAAAGTTAGGTATCAGGTAATGACTGAATAAACGGCTGACCTTTAGATAACACAAGCTGCTCTGATGGAACCTCAGGCTACCATAAAATCTGTTGAGCACCTTTTATACGAGAACGTGATAAAACAGCAAATTCGCTTGAAAAGCGTTTAGTCTCTGTAAAATAGTAAGGAAACCGAACAAAAGGAACAAATCAGACTAATATAAACTACTGAAATATGGAAACAGATGTTTAAGAATTCCTCGTTTTACCTTGAACTTCTTTTATAGCAACCTCTTCGTAACTTGAAGTAGAATAATTAATATTTTAAATGTCAGTGAAAAAAATCCGAAACATAAAGATTACGTATTTGTCTTCGGAATCGTTTTATCTATTAATATAAACTTGCTATATAATACACAGCTAGCAAGACTTAGCGGCTTCGCGATTTGGACTCACTCAGTTCATAATCGGTGTTTTAGTCTTTTGATAGACCAGGGAGGGTCAGGTTCAAGATGACCTCTTCCTCCTTTCCGAGCTGGGAATTTTTACTGCTGATGAATGTTGATGTAGATACGACATGAGGATCGGAGTAAACTACACTTGCTCCGACCCCTTTCAGGGCAATGTCCATGTAGGTGTCTGCATTTGCATTCTTGTGTTGTGCATTACATCTCTTAGTTCGGTATTGTATAGTCTTACACTTAGCGAACAGTTTCATATATGCGAACATCAAGCAAATGGTTGTTAGGTCAAAGGTGGCGCGCAACTTGCTGTTGTGCCCTTGAAGAAGCTACCCATTTGTTTCGTTTACCCAGTTTAACTGGGGTTAACCTGCGATGTGTCACCATTCTCATCCACTTCAACCATTAAACCGAAGTGTAGTACCAGATCCGCTATGTCATCTCGGCTCGGGAGCGATATGATCTTGATATAATATTCTAAACAAACTATCCTGGGTGAAATTAAGAATTAAATATTTTCAATTATTCTTTACTTTTTATTACTGCCATCTATTTATCGTACATTTCGTAACTAATTTCAGAATAAGTTTTTTTTTCTTCTTTAATTCTTTTCGATTAATTAAAAAATTTAAATTGTTGAAATTCTAGAAATATTTGACTCGAAAAGTACAATGAAACAAGAGAATGGACTCTACAACCTAAACGACATAACATACATATGTACTCGCCTAAAACAGAAACTCATAAAGTTTAAGTATAGCTACCCCTAATTTTGAGCTGCTCACCAGAGAGAAGGCAGTCGGCAAGTAACACTTGTTGCCACACGGGCATTAGACTAATTCTTTGAATGATTCTATTTTCTTATTATTATATACAGCTTAATGTACAGAGGGAAACTTAATAAACTTGGAATATACTGTTGTTTAGTTGGGTCGTTGTTAAGCACAACGCTACACAATGGGATATCTGAGCTATGCCAACCACAGGTATCGAAACCCAATTTTTAGCGACGTAAGCCAGGAACTTACCGCTGTCCCTCTGGGGGAAGAATATATGATATCAATGATTTAATAAACGAATACATGTCATTTATTTTCATTTTATATGTTTTTTGTTGTATCCGCCCAATAATTTATATTTTGATATTTGTAGTTTGACTGAACAGAGAATTCTGCATTATCTAATAGAACAACGTATATATCCGCAAGTTGGTCGTATAGAAATGAAAAGAAAATTTGACTGTTTAGAGGGGCTAGGTTTAATTGTAAATTGATATTTTAAATCACTGGAAAACTTACTTCTAAGTTATGAAAATACAGCTTTTAAGTTTTACTAACTGTTTTAGCCTGATGCTAGCATTAGTACTATCCAATCAGCACCAACAGTAGTAGAGCCCTATGAAACTTGCACCGCGCTTGTTGGAGCTAATCAAATTGATTCGTGTCATAATCGCTATTAATAGGAAATAATATTTAACCGATAATAGGCTTTTTATCATTCTACCACGTAGTAACATTTTACAAATACCCAAAGTACGCATTTAATAAAACACAATAATATTTTACACGTATATAACATGATATTATTGTCAGCATCGACTTGGACTTAAAGGTACCATGCTCAAAACTATACCGATGCTTTCCTTTTATCAGAGAGGGCGCTAACAGTGCTCTACGTAGGAATGACACGGACGTCCATATTAAAGCAATACAAAAGTCATCTGGATTTTATTCTCTCCAGGTCATCAGAAGCTAGATATGAAGAGCTACCTAGAATATTCGCTCTATATCCGGTGTATATGCCGCTTTTCAGCTATGCAGAGCGTCCTATGTTCGAAAATCGGCCACTAGCCAAAACCGACATTTCTTATTTTCGTTTATCATCATCTTTCTTCAACAGGTCTAGCGCCTACCTAGTTCTAGCAATAACTATAATTTTATCATCATTTGATACGGCAAAACAGTCTTCACGATCTTTAACTACCTATTTTATTATTGTTATATGCAAAATCTATAAAACTTTATAATACATTCTATAACCTAGTAACCCACGTACGTCATCTTATAAAAAGAGTAAACAAACAAGTATAAGGAAAAGATATCGCTAAATAAAAAAGCTATGAAGAACTGGATAGTGAACTTAAAAATAGGAACCACGTAAGATAGGGATGCAAGTGGACACTCTGCTTGATCGGCTAATGATCACGTAGCACACTAAGCTATCTCGACTTTTCATGAAAACTGAAATCCCTAAATTACTGGCTTTCTCATTGGCAAAAGAAATAGAACCAGAATTTCCAATTGTAAAATGTTACTCTATTGTAAAATAGTCATAAAAGTATAATTCTAAAGTTAACTAAAAAAAGGTATAATAATGAAAGCTGAGATTCTATTCAAACGCCAAGCTTTCGATAGACAAAATGGGGAAATCAGTAATGTAGGGATTTTATTCTCCATGTAAAAGTATTTAGTTTTTGTATAACTCAGACACAAATAAACAAAATACATTGGATGGATATAATTATTTCATGATGTTAGGAAATATTGTAGGTTCCAAAAATTTTAATCTAAGTCAAACAAGTTACATAAATTTGTTGGTGCATTACAAAACACTGGGTATTTATATTATTATAATTCTCACACTATAGCCCTTAGCCACGAAAAAAAAAAGATATATATAAACGTGTTAACAGAAGCATGTTTATGTATCGAGATAAGTAACAGTAATGCTTAATTTCTTTTCACCTTTTTCTTGTAACTGGGTCATTCGAAAATTTCAATCTTAGAAGAAAATGTGACTTGACATTTAATAGATTTCAAAATTCTCAGCGTACATGAAGTGTGACTGAGTTACTTTTTGGTGAAGAACTTTGATGTCATCAATTCTTGATGAGGAAGTAAAAATAAGATATATATTCTGGAAACTAGTTTTAATCCACTTGTGTGAAAGACTCGAACAGCATGTACTGATAGATTATAAAAAAAACTAACTGTAGCACCCTCTGACGGTACTTTTCGGAAATTATCCCCATTTGATGCATTGCTAAAATGCCGTCACCAGGTGGGACAGCGGAAAATTTACATACAACGCTAAAATCACGTGTTCGATTCCCAATGAGGCTTGACTCTAAAAATAAACAAACACTAAAGATATATGTTTCTAATCACATTTTTGTGTAGCTTTTCAAAATATTTAAATGAAACTAATCTTGATGTTTGAGAGTGATTTTGGTATATGCTCCAATGATCTTTTTAAAACTATTTGCACTTAGTGTATTACATAAATAAAGAGGAATCTACTGATTATTAAAACATCGTTACAGAAAGAAAAGTAACAGTCTCATAGTTTAAATACTGAGGTTTTGCTCACAATAAAAAAAAAATTCACATTTGGTCATAGTATCATTGAATAGTAAACATTTCCTCTTTCCTTATTATGAAATATATTGCTCACAAGGTCATGCTTTAAGACTATATCTTTGTATATAATTTTTATTAAAATTGCATAGTTTAACCTTAATTTACACTACATTGTATTGTTAATATGCCATTTTTAAATAACTAATCGTTGTCCAGATATCTCAACATTTTAAAATTCAAAGTAATCGTTCACTAATTGAAAATTAAGAAGAAAAAATACGATGTCGTATACAAGTCAAAGAGCAGTACGAAATCGCCATCTAGTGCCCACTATGTTAGTGAAATGATTTCTTAAACACAGGCTGAGTTATTCTCTTCTGTTCCTTTATTCAAGCTGAAAGGTGAAGCTGTAGGTTTCAATGTTCATTTAAAGTATAGAGAGGAACATTGTTTATATAATTATAGATTATGTTTTAGTTTACAGTATTAGTAGAATTCATTGTTTATGCTTTGCCAGATAATTGACAAGTTTATTAACCTATTACGAATATTGCTTAACAAAAAACGAACAATCCGACCTTGACCTGTGTTTGGAGCTATGACATTCTTTATTCTCTCCATAACACATTTCACTTGTTCATGTTGTACAACATGCTAATCCTGATCTAGAGTCGTTTGCATCATCTTAGATGGCGCATGTAGTTTCTAGAAGTAACTAACTATTCATCAAAGTGTTCACGTGCAACGATATTTTACGTTCTTTATCGAACAACAATAAGTTATTACTGGTTCGAGTTGGTTAATGTCTATATATACGTTTCTATATTCTGTTTTTCCATTTGGAGTTATTGTTTTAATCGTGGAAGAAACCAAGTTTGTCACATAAGCTACAGACACAGACACATTGTTTCCTTATTAACATTTTTAAACGTCTTTCATTTGTACAGTTTATCATAGAATGTTTCTCAACACTCGCTGTATAATTATGATGGTTGCTTAAAATACAAATATGTAAAAAAATCCCAGATATAAATCGAGGCCAGATGATAGTGAGAAGAAAACTGGCTCAATTGAAACATCCTTGGAAGTTATTTCAATAATTTTATATTTCAAGCTAGTTATCTGATTTTCTTTTCTCCATATGATAAAAAAATATTGAGTTAATCGTGTAATTAAAATATTCGTCTCAAGTTTATAACTTCTGCTAAATAACATTCTATTTTATGCCTTAGCAAAGCTTGTTGTACATAATCACCTGCTAAAATATCATGGTTATGAAAGCCTAAAACTTTTAATTTTGCTTTACATGCTACTATAACGTAAGAAAGGTTTGAATACAGTTTTTCATCAATGCTCAAATATTATTATTACAAGCTAGTAATTTAACTAGCATTTTCTGGCACAAATAGAAATTAAACAAATTTGCTTTTTTATGCTTTTGATAGGTGAAAATTTATAGAACATAATATCTCTTACTGTTCTGAAGTTTGATACAAGCCCTATCTGTGATGTTCGGGTTAAAACCTCTAGATAGTGCCATATTCTTTAAGTAGATCAATTCAGTTAGTAAACGTTCTTTGTGTGTAGCACGATTCATGTAGGCGAAGTAGGGAGATATTGTTTTGTGATAGGTGGTGATTAGATCTTATGCGGCATGGTTGCGGAATGGGGTTTTCTAAATACACTGATGGTAATTTTATTGTTTTCTCTTTTTACATTCATATATAAAAAAGGAAGACAAGTATAAGATTATGTTTCATGTGTGAAAATTATTTGGTTGGGTCTTAATGTGTTTAAGAATTCAAAGAAATTAAGTACTGTTTTTTCCCTTGACGCCATATACTGGATTAGTGATGGAATCTCCCCTTTCTCCTCTACTTAGTAACCCTTACATGGATCGTTCTAAAAGAAGAACTGTTTGGAAGCAAATTCACACATACCAAGAAACTTGAAATCTGGTTAGATACTTAAACGATATTTCTTGGGTATATGGCGACAAGGGAAAGAAACGCTACTTAATTTCATTGAATAATTAAACACATTAGGAGCCAATCTCATAATTTTCACACATGAAATAGAATTTAACAGTTGTCTCCCTTTCTTAGATATTAATGTAAAAAAAATGGAAACTAACAGAGTTACCACCAGTATATACATTCCGTCACCACGCTGTCAAACATAAGATGTAATCACCACCTATTACAGAAAATATCCTATTTCGCACCCACAAAGAAGTCTTATTTATTGAATTGAACTCCTTAGAGAGTAGATATCACTATGTAGAGGTTTCAATCCGAACATCATAGATAGGGCTTGTATCAAATTTCAAAACAGTCAAAATATTACGTCAACACTAACCTTTCACCTATCAACAAAATACAACACAACAAATTTGTTTCATTCTCATTTGTGAATGAAATTACTAGCCAATTTAATAATTTGAGCATTGATATAAAACCTGCATTCAAACCTTAAAATAAGATTAACATCTTACTACCTAACCCGAAAGAAACCCTACTAAAGGAACGAAAACAAGGCATATATAGTATACCATGTGAATGTGGAAAGAAATACATAGATCAAACTTAGAAATAAGACGCAAAGAACACCAAGGTGAATTCCAGATATCCGTTTTAACATATCGTCATGTTTCTATGGGCAACACGAGTTACCAAATCCTACTTACAATTGTGAAACTAACCTAATACTATCGTCAACTTCCCACAGATATTTACTCTAAGCATGTTGAATACCGGTGATATAATAGATCTTCGTTATTCTTCACTGTTCTATGCTATGGTAGTTAATTTACAAGATACATTTGAAACCCTGACACATCACCCAATATCAACACATTTTTAACTTTAGATATTACTGTAACTGTTGATTTCCATAACTTAACTGCTCTCGACTCCGATCTAGAATTATGGTCGTAACCACTACTGAGACACAGTGGATCATCGAACCAGACTATTGACCATGCTAGGACGCCGAACCCCAAATCAGGGTTTGGCTTCACTCGGATCTCATACTTTTTTAACTGCTCCAACTCTATAAGCGCAAAACAAGGAACAGGAGCAGAGACATGTGAGCACTGGAGGTTTTCCCTTTCTCGAAGGGCTGACTTCCCTACATAATCAGACACCAAGGACAACCCGCCGTACTCCCAGCCCTATAAACTCAAAACAAGGGAAGGGAGCAGAGACAAGCAAGCACACGAAGCCTCCTCTTTATCTAGGGGCCCCCACTGCCAACTGCCGAGGACACCCCGCCGTACCCCCAGCCCCAAAAACTCAGTAGAATCTCAATCCAACATTCAGCAATACTGGGAATGAGATCCCCGAGACCGATTTTGACCACACTGGCTTTACATACTATTTTGATTGCTCCAGCCCTGTAAGCTCGAAACAAGAGACAGAAGCAGAGACATGTAAGCACCCGCAATTTCCTCTTTTGCAAGAGGTCCTCATTCCCGTACAGCAACCGCCGAGAACATTCCGCCGTACTCTAGGATCGGGCATCCAGGTCCCATCTCGTGTAGTCAGTTGCTGGTCCTCCAATACAAATAATACATGAATTAACCTAACAAAATCACAATATTAAACAGGTCACAAAATATTTTGGGATTAAATTCTTCTCCTACACTAACCCGATACTAAAAAAGAAAGAGCCTTTTTAGAAACTATAGAAATCATCAAATCAAACGATCTCTCACTAAATCGTGATAATAACTCTAGTAACATCAACAGTATTTGACAAGATCTATTTACCGTCCATACACTTGACCAGATTTGACCTTTACCTATATACTATCACCAGCTGACATCATTTCCGTGACATGTAATCCCTGTACCTTTTGTCCTTGTGTCGATATATAAACCTTAGTACTCCTTTGACGGCACTCTACTCCCGGAATAATTTCGTTCTCTCCAAGCATAACAACATTGTTCACGGTCAGAAACTTCACTTATCACCGAATACAGGCTAAATTCGCCCCTTTGGCCTGATCTTCTCCCATCTCTTTCCAACACACTTCTAGTTTGCCAGCAACAATCCCATTCTATTTTCTTTACGCCTCCTAACGTCGGGAATCTAACTCTCTTAAGCGGATTTCAGGATCGTGTTTTATTTTTAAGATTCATTTGTGGCATTACTTGAGTAGGCCTAATCGATTACGCCAGTACCAGTATGTAATTTCGACTGTTCTAGGCCTAATACCCAGAAGAGGCAGATGCCAAGGAACTATGCGCATTAACTTTATCAAAGTAAGAACGTAACTAAAAATCTAATAGTAATACACAACATTTGGTATCAGGATTGAGATAGACAGTTAAGAAAGACAATAAATGAGAGTAATCATGGAGAAAAAGCTACTGTAGATCTTTCAACAATCACATGAATAATTATAAAAGAAGATAGCATATAGGATTTCAAGCAGATATTTGGAGTTATATTTGAAGTTCATAACCAAGAACATGAAAGAAAAACTTAAAAGAGCGGGGAAACGTTTTGGAAGAGCATGGGAACATATATAAAGAAGATAAATTAATACGACGACACACAAAAGAGATGAATTTTATCAAGAGAGACGGAAGACACTACAACATTGCAGAAGAAATCGATTAAAATATAGAGAAGTCTGGAAATGCTAAGATTACTGTCATCAAGTTAACAAAAATAGCTATAAACGTGATGCAGAAAAGGTGTAGTTATGTTAACACTTAATATCAGTCGTACAGCTGTGATTTTCTACACAGTGTAGAAACATATGAGAGACAATATAAAGATCCTAAAAAAACAGAATAACCCATTTGCTAGAAAACTAACAAGTAACTAGTACTGAGGAATTTGTGCAGTGACTTAATTGGTCAATAAATACTTATGACGCCTCAGAACCTACAAAAATCATTCAAATAATTGCATTTAAATGTCCTATATGTAAGGTTACCAGTGGGCAATAACGCCCTTTATGACTGCTACAACTTCATTAATGTACTTTTACATTTCCAAGAATAGTAAAAGAATATCATTTTAATGTACAAATATGATACTATTTTTTTTAATGACTGAATGAAATAAATCGTGAAATATCTGTCTTTCTGGCCGCCTGAAAATGAAGCATATAAAAGCCAATTTAAAAAATGAAACTCTTAAGCATTTAAAAGAATTAAACTAAGTGAAATGCGAATTATTTCGCATTAAAGTGTTGTATGAAACATACAATCATTGGATAATGACTATGAGAAGAGCCGCTCACAGGTTGGCCGGCATGGCCAGGTGGTTAAAGCACTCGGCTCGCAATCTGAGGGTCGCGGGTTCGAATCCCCGTCACACCAAACATGCTCGCCCTTTCAGCCGTGGGGGCATTATAATGTGACGGTCAATCCCACTATTCGTTGGTAAAAGAGTAGCCCAAGAGTTGGCGGTGGGTGATGATGACTAGCTGCCTTCCCTCTAGTCTTACACTGCTAAATTAGGGACGGCTAGCGCAGATAGCCCTCGTGTAGCTTTGCGCGAAATTCAAAAACAAACAAAAAACAAGCTCACAGGTTAAGACTGTACAGAATCGTTCGTATCAAAATGCCAGAAATGAGATTATTTTGCTCATACTTTTGAAGTTTCGTGATGTCCATTTCTTACACAGCTTAAGAAGCTATAGAAGTCATACAAATTCTTCTCAACAGGAGTATTATAAACTGACACTTACTGCTCTCGGGGAATCGTGACACGTACTTCATATCTGAGAATCGACTGATATTTGACACAAACTCTAGTGATTCAGTGGTAATAGTTCTGCTTTTACACCCAGATGGTGAAAGGAAAACGTGATTTATTTCCTTATTAACTCCATGAGTTCAGTGAAAAGAATATATTATTTTATTCATAAGGTACTATGAGATTTTGTCCATACAAATAGGAATTTCCCTAAAGGGAGCCAACTGTATCAACTATTCACACCACTGTCAGTCATTCAGTAGACACTAAAATTATGTCACACAAGGTACACTAAACCTTGCAATTTGTACTGTCGTGACGTCAGTAAAACGTGCGCATGTCATGAATCACAAGAAGAACTGTGCACTCGGTAGGCTACAACGCATGTTATATTGACTTCAAAAACAAGAAATAAAAATACTTTTAATTGTTAATTTTGGTTTTAGTTACACTTGAAAAAGAACACTACGAAAGTACATCTAGTTAATAACTTATTATTCGTGATAGTTTTAATAGATTTCGTTGTTTTACAATTACATGTTACATACTTACAGTAATTGGAAGTTCTTACAATTATAGTTACCATTGTGCTATATTAAAACCCTACGTTTATTTTTTAGCAGCTATATTTTAGCAGCATTATTGTCATAAATTACTCTTATAGGTTATGTTAATAAAAGTTATTGACAGATTTAATACTAGTGATTAAATTAGAAAAACCGATAGTCAGTAATGGATAACGTTTGAGAAAATCCTGTAAATTTAAAAGTTCATGTTTTATCAGTAAGTTAATGCGAGATCATTTTAATTAGCTATTCGCGAGATAGGCCTAGGCTTAGCTTCGTGTCGCTACGTCCAGTAGTTGTGAGGTTAGGGTCAATTTGTGTGTTTCGAATATTCGCACAAAGGTACACAAGCTGGGGCTCTCTGTGCTAACCGTCTCAAATTTAAGTCTGGTAGACTGTTGGGAAAGCAAGTAGTCAACAGCAGTCACAGTGATCTCTTGGACTACTATAATAGAGCAGTGAGATTTGATCGTAATTTTCATAATACACCTAAGGCCCCAAAGTGCGGTATATGATTTTATATATATATATATTTTTAACAGCAACGAGTCCTCATATCCACAGTCCATCACGCTAACCATAGTACTATACCCAGTGTTTTCAGCCACTGCTCTCTTAGAATTATGAGTGTGTTACATGTTTTAATGAAATCCTAAATTAGAAACTATAGTTATAACACTGGTCTATGATCTCTGTCTTATTTTCTAAATATGAATACAGATATATATATATATCTAAACTTTTCTTTGACTATGAAAATTTGCAGCTTCCATACTTTCAAGATGTAAAATAATGTTACGACAGCGGAAGTCACGCGACGCTGGGAGCCTGCGCGCTGGAGTTTCTCAAAGGATTATGAATTATCGAGGAACCCCGCGAATGTCTGAGTGTTTGCTAGACGCCCTCTTTTCTAGTATATAAGCCTGGCAAAAAAACCAGCAGATAGATCGAAGAGATAGATTGAAGATATAGATAATTGAGTCCAGCGAACAGTAGGCACCATAAGTAAAGTGTGTGAATCACTGTGATTTATAGCGTGTATTATAAAAGTTGTTAGGTGTATTAAAAAGTTTGTATCGAGAAAGAATAAACTAGTTTTAATCAAGAAAGAATTTATACCGGAAATTAACAAACAAGCAGATACGCAACATTAAAATACCACATTATAAACTGGACAATCGACTTGTGGCAAAGAACATATAGTGCACAAATCACGTGTGTTATCTTTGCAACCACTCAGCAATGATTGTACTTATAGTGTCGGTGCTGAAAAAACAAAACATGATTTACAGAAACTACTTTAGCAAAACAAAGAAATATTTGAACAACAATTTTACAGATATCTACTCTTTGAGTAACAATACTCTGTGTTAATTTAATCTTCAGCAAAGCCAACCAAGCACGCAAGTGCTAATAAAAACTATCACAGTTGCTGTGTGGATTATTTTTATGTCTTCAAATAATGGATAAATGCGATACCAATTCATTGTGACATGGTTATATTGTCGTGCTTTGAAATAAATACAATTAACGCAACATGTTTCAATATACACTATATGTAGTATAAGTATGCACTGTACATAGTATCAATATAAACTATATGTAGTATAACTATGCACTGTATATAGTATCAATATAAACTATATGTAGTATAAGTATGCACTGTATATAGTATCAATATAAACTATATGTAGTATCATTGTGCATTGTATGTAGTATCATTGTGCATTGTATGTAGTATCAGTATACACTGTATGTCGTCAGACAGCTATGAACAAGATATAATTTTCTGGAAACTATTACAATATTATAACTTGTATGCGTAATGAGTAATAACGTTATCTTTGTGACTAACTTGATGGTAATGATGACTACCTTTAAACTTTACTGAAGAAGGTTACCGCACTGTGATATCAGAATATGCACATTGTTTTAAACACTTTGTGTCAGTTCGTAAATGGGTAGGGTGTGGCTTAATGGTTAACCTGTACAGCTCGAGTTGAAATGTCCAGAGTCCAAATGTGATGCCGCTGAGAACGCTCCACATTTAGAGTTGTGAGTGCTTATAAAGGCAACAATTAATCTTTTTTATTCGGTTTAAAGACCTGAGCAAATTCCGTATGGCGGCCTGTACTGCTGGTTGGGTTCCATATACAATTTTCAGTTTGAAAGTGGCAAAAAATACGGTAAAAATGCAGTTTCTTTTATAATAAATTTATTTCATAGTTCTCTAAAAGATGTCTGAGTAACAGTCATCAAATGGAATAGGTAAAAAGCTGGCACAATATATTTATTTAAAAAGTATCTTCCAGTTATAACGTTTACTTGAAATATAATTAATACCCAGTACATAGTTAATCGACTCTATAGATTCGTGGACTCTGATTAAAATTTATTTATGTATATATGTATTAATAATTTAAGTAGGCTTATTTAAAATTTCATTGTTACTTTTAATAACTTACTAGCAAAGACCCGCAAAACATTTTCGGTCAAATTAGTATCTTTATTGCAACAGTATTTCTTTAAATACAGGATTTCTAGAATAATACAAAATAACTCTAACCACAGGCACTGAAATCTGCAAGTCCACTTATCTTAGGCTTAGCATTAATTAATCCTTTGATAAGGACGTCCTATATTCGATAATGAGATAAATTAACGGTATAACTGATGTACGTTTCTTGCTTTAGTTTAGTTATGGATAAACATTACAATATCAGTAAGTAAGCTCATAATGTTATTCTACGAACTAACATTAGGCCGTTTTTAAAATCTTTAATACGATTTTAATGTATTGTTGTACGAAATGGCTAATAAAGTATATTTACATCCGCGATTTGTTTACATCCGCCTAATAAAGTATATTTACATCCGCCATTTGTTTACATCCGCCTAATAAAGTATATTTACATCCGCGCGCATTTTTCGGACAGATAAATGTTGAATATTATTTTAATAGGTTTATGATCTAAATATAAATATATATCAATGTAAGTTTCTGTTAAATGAAACGCCTTCTTGATTCAACTGAAATAGGTATAAACTCAACACTTAGCAGCAATAACACAAAAACCGATAAATTCATACGTTTTATTCAAAAGAGTATCTTCTAATTACAACAATAGTGGTATACATTATCAAAAATTTATAAGCTTATTGGAATTATAAACATTTCATTTGGTATAAAAAATATACCGTTTACATATACTTATATATAAGTACACTGTACAAATCAGATATTCAAGTTCAATGGTAGTAAAACCTAAAAGAATGGAAACTACTCTCGATATAATACTAATCATGTCTGTATTGCTGTCTTTTTATATTCTCACACTAGCGAAAGCACCCGGCTTCGCTCGGATTATTAGGTTGATATACTCTAGATGTCTATGTCAGTGTGTGTATTCTGAACCCATTTTAGCATAAAAGTATAATCTATATATTTTTGTTGCTAAGTAGCATGACATAAAAGTCATTGCTGGAATGCATTATTACCAAAACACACTGGCTTTTCTATATATTAGAAGTTTTTATATGAGGAGCCACTTCTTTCCTATGTGGTTTTTCGTTAGCTTGCCTCATTTATAAGAATTTGCCGGCGTTTGACTGCCTCGACTGCACTTTTCTGTCTTTTTTGTTGGTCAAGCTTGGTTTCGCAAAATATATTAATTTTAGTTAGCTATGAAATGTGAGGTTAGGATATACTATGTGGTGGGGTGGTAGTACTTGCTAGGTCATTTTTGACAAGCTATATGATAATAATAGTTAAAAACCACTATAACATCCTATAATAGTTAAAAAAATACTATAGCATCCCATAATAGATCAAAAATCACTCCATAATATTCCATAATAATTAAACAACAACTCTATAACAGCCCGTAATAGTTGAAAAGAAAACACCATATAACATCCCATAGTTTTAAAAAAATCACTCTAGAACATCCCATAATAGTGTGACGGATTTACTATTATATATGTATATATATATATACATATTTGTTTAAGTTAAATTTGTATTTAGGAATGTACATAACGTATACTGTTAAATATGTATTACGAAACTCCCGCC
>NW_013665719.1:377704-379018 GCF_000517525.1 Limulus polyphemus | reverse complement strand
CTTTTACCAACGAATAGTGGGATTGACCGTCACATTATAACGCCCCTATAACCCTATAACATCCCATAATAGTTAAAACACTCTAACATTCCATGGCGGACAAATTTTTTTCTGTTTAGTTTTTCGCATTAAAAGATGCGCATGCGCGCACGTACGTAGATAAATAATAATATACAGAAAAGAAAGTTACAAACTTAATAACATATCCAATTTTTAAACACCTACAAATGAAAACTTACCACACAAGAAACGTTTTTATTTTCGGATTCTTCGATCCTGTTCCTAGGACTGCTATCAGGCTAACGGAGCAATAGCTAATTGTAAACTCTCAAGTGAGTGTTACAGGTTAAAACACGCATGTGTATCAGAATGAAGATATACCTATGACTGTTATAGGTTAAGAGACATGTGTTTTTACTTGTAGCAAACATCCCATAATAGTTAAACACTCTATACCGTCTTATAACAGTTAAAACCAACCTCTAGCATCTCATAATAGTTAAAACTACTCTATAACATCCCATAATAGTTAAACACTACTGTATAACATCCCATAATAGTTAAACACTACTGTATAACATCACATATAAGTTTTAAAATCACCCTATAACATCCCATAATAGTTAAAGCGCTAACATTCAATGGCGGCTACATTTCTTTTCTATGTGTTTTTTGCATAAAAAGATGCGTATGCGCGCACGCACGTAGATAAGTAATAATTCTCAGGTGCATACCCTCAGAGTCCACTTAGTATGGGTGCAAAATTTCAGGTTTCTAGGTTCTTTCTTCTTGGAGCTATGGCGGTCACATATTCTTTTCTATGTGGTTTTTTTACTGCTTTTCTCATTAAAACAATGCGCACGCGCGTAGATATGTAATAATACCCGAGTGCACACGCGCACGTAAGTGTTTGTCTATCTCTATATGATTTTTATTTGTAATATATGGAACCATTTCTTCTCTATGTGGTTTTTCCCTACCTTGCCTCATAAAAAGATGCGCACGCGCGCACACATGTCGATAAGTATTAATACACAGATGTACACCCTCAGGATCCACTTAGTATGAGTGCAAAATTTTAGGTTTCTAGGTTCTTTACTCTTAGAGTTATGGCAGTCACACACAGATATACATACACGCCCTTTTATTATTATAGATATTGCTTTGTATTACATTCAAAGCCATTATTAATTTCAGAAACAGTAACACAACATAAATGCATGCCACTACAATATACTATTATATATTTAAATATAGATTGAGTTGACTTAGTCCATTGATACATGTTTCCACGACGATACATTTATTTTCACG
>NW_013665719.1:363315-376704 GCF_000517525.1 Limulus polyphemus | reverse complement strand
GGTGTGACGAGAATTTGAACCCGCGACCCGCAGATTACGAGTCGATCGCCCTAACCACCTGGCCATTTGAATATGTAATGGAACTGGATCTATCAGGACTACATTTTGACATTGGTTGGCAATTCGTAGGTAATTTGGTGCTACCGAAAATTTACCACTTTTTGGAAGGATATTTAACATCATTTTGAAGGAAAAATATCCATACAATCAAAACATAAAGGTATATTGAGATAGGAAATTTTGAATTTCCCTTGTACTTAATGGCATTGGAAAACAAAGGAACGTGGATCAACTTCGGCCATCAGGACTCTCCAGAACGAGACCTGAAATAAGTCGTACTTTAGCCATGAGAAACAAATGGAGGTGTCTTATAACAGGTGAGGATTCAGAAGCACAAGGGTCAGTGGCAAAAACCCATCCATATGTGCCAGTTCAATCTCCGTCGAAAAACGATAGCAACAGAGTATGGGATCACTAAAACAAAGCTTTCAGCTGGAGAATGAAACGGGTATTAATGATATCCCTTACGACATTATACCGGCGAAGTTGCCGGACGATACGCCTATGGATTTCTGTACGATCAGACTGTTGAAATGGGTGCTACATTAGATGGATTGTGGAAAGCAGGCTTACTACGGGGTCTTCTGAAATAGAAACTACGCTACAGGTCTATTGTGAAGAATCAAGTTTGTTAGATGGATCATGACCGGACGTGATGAGCCACCAAATTCGTTTTTTAACATAAAGTAAACAGTCTCCTGTATTTTTTAATCTAAATAATTTTAAACTATCTGAAAAACACGATGGGGAAAATTATCTTAAAATTTACATGATTGTTTAACCTAGTTCTTAAGGGTAATGATGATATTTACATGGGGGGGAGGGGGATCTGTTTCTTATAGACTAGTCAGTTTTTGTTTTTATTTTGTTTTTTCCAACATAGCTTTTTATTTAATGCTATGCTAACCACGTGTGTTGTATACTCTTATCCTGTCCAAATCCTGCACTGTGTCCACCACAGCTATTATACTAACTTTTATTGTCCAAACCATCCTTTTTTGTAGCTTAATGGGTAAAACTAGTAAAGGGAAATTTAATATAATATATAAATATATAATATATAATATATAAATTTAAATTTAATAATTTAATAAATCCCACTGTTCCATTACGATGCAAAACATTTAAACTATCTATGATTTCAAAGCCAACTACTTAATAAGTGGGTAAGTAATTTTTACTCCCCTTTAAAATAAACTATATTTGCCTTAATATTTAGTAAGAAATCTGCTAAACTGAGTAATTCATTTAAAAATACAATAAAAGTAACCTTTACACGAGGTTAGTTCTGATTTTTAATAATTACATCATTTCGAACAATAGTATTTTTTAATTAACCTTTGCTTTATTCTCTGCGGAATTGTGTCATGATAATTGCCAGGATAATTTTGTTTTACGTATGGTGAATTAAAACAATAAATCCAAAACACAATCCTTTCATCTTTGGTTAGATTTGCACACACGAAATATATTAATAAACTAGATGTGCTTGCGCAGGGTCCCCTAAAGTGTTCTGTTTCAAGAGTAAATAAAACAAAAATGAAGAGTAACAAGTAACAAGTTTCAAGTTCATATGTCATACTGTGTTGTAGCCTAAACAGTGCATAATTCTTCTCGTTATTCATGACATGCGCACGTTTTACTGACGTCACGACAGTAAAGTTGCAACGTTAAGCGTCCCTTATGTAACTGACTGACAGAAAACACACTACTGTATGGTTGTGTAAGTGGTTAAAACAGGTGACCTGTCCAGGCGGCCGTCGGCCCCCTTTTGGGGAAATAATAAAACCATAGCAAACACTATTCTGATATAAACAACAGTCTTCTAGCCTTTCGAGTTTCTGATCCTACCTCGAGCTATGAAAAATCCAAACGGCTTTTTGGAAGGTTTCCTGAGCTCCACTACTTGTGAGCCATCCACATGAAGCTGAACCACACGAGGTAGGGTATTCATGCTAGTATCCTTTGATTTATGGGGACTGAAGTGTGGTTTAATACTTCACGTGGAAACAAAAACAAATTGTCGTTAAAGTAGAGATTGTTCTTTCTTTTGCAATTTTTTATATTTGAAAAACACCCTATTTGAAACAGTTCTTTACTAAAATTAAACTTTAACATAAATTTATATTTATTATCTTCTACTAAAATGGGCCAGCAGTGGCTAATAGTTAACGTGCAGAGTTGCGGGTCGTAATGTTCAAAGTTCGAGCCGCAATGCAGCTAAATACAGTCCGTAATTTCAGCTGTGCCCGCGTTATAAGAGTTATAGATCGCGTTATTCGGTTCCAGGATCTAGATAAAGGTACTATGGCAGTAGGTGCTGCCGAGTGGCTGGTCAATTGTTTAAAATTAGGCTAAGGGGTCTCTGACTCGCCGTTTAGCCCGTGTGAGCATAGAATGGCCATCAGGTTGAAAATGTCGGTATCGATCTACTGGGAGACTTTTGAGGAGGGTTTGGAAACTTACGAACACTCAGTCTTTAATCGGAGAAAGAATATTTATGTTTGAGTGTATGAGAGTCTGAGACAAAAAAAAACGTACTAAATATACATCAAAAGTTCAAGTTAATCTCGCTCTAGACAAGTAGTCTCATTAGGAATGTTCTCTCAGATCATTGGTGTTTCGAAAAAAGACCATGAAAATAATAGTGGAGCCACTTTGTGAATAAGATAAAGATTATTGTAGGTGCTATTGTCAAACTTAGAGCGCACATTATCTATTAAAAACCTGTCATCCATGTAACATTCTTCAAGTACACACAATCTTAAAACTTCTATGTGACACGAACTTGTGTTTTACTGATAGTGCTAGAACTCGGGATTCGGTCCCCGCCATGGACACAGCGCGGATAGCTTACTGCGTAGCTTTACTCTGAAGCTCAATAATATCCAACTGAATGATGATTCAAAGAAATATGTCCACTATTTTGTAATCTAAGAAAAAGAAAAAAAAGGTATATAGCGTCTTATATAAATCCCATACGAGACCTTGCCCCCCGGTGGCACAGCGGTATGTCTGCGGACTTACAACGCTAGAATCCGGGTTTTGATACCCGTGGTGAGCAGAGCACAGATAGGCTATTGTGTAGCTTTGTGCTTAAATACAAATAAACAAACCCATACGAGAATCTTACTCCATATAAAACTTGTGTTTGTTTGTTTTAGAGCAAAGCCATATTGGGCTATTTGCTGTGTCTACCGTGTGGATCGAATCCCGGACTTTAGCGATGTGCTTCCTGGCGAGTAAAAACTTATGAATTGTATGACTGTTATTACGGTCGGTGAAAGAGGCATTCCTCAACATTTACTGTAAAAAAAATAAAATAAAAAATCCTGAGCAAAATGTCACTAAATTATCCGTAAACACAGACACACATCTAAGGCTGAGTATGGTGTAATAACTTCAACATGAAACGTTAAATGTATACTCAGTCACTGCATCAGAAATGTTCGTTATAGTTAATTACGGCCCCAAAAACGTCCACGATATACTTAACCAGGGGCCCAACAATGTTCATTATACTTAATCACGGCCCCAGAAACATTCACCGTACTCAATCACGGTCCCAGAATCGCTCACCAAACTCATTCACGACCTCAGAAACGTTTTCTATATATTCAATCATGGTCTCGTACGTCGTCACATATCTTCACACGAGACGGACGTCGATAATTAGGCTAGATAATATTTAAGCGTGTTCAATAGGACCCTTATCACTGAAAGAAAAAGGGAGGACCTAGCTAATAGGGATATATCACGCAAGAACTATGCGTGTAATTACAAACACACTCACGTTATATTTTTCTTCAAATATTCAAGTTTTATATTTCAGTAACTTTTTGAGGGGGTCAAGCAATGCAAATACATCTCAACAAAACGGTATCAAAAAGTATCGATATAAGCTACAAACTGCAGTTTAAAAGAAAATAAAACATGTTATGATAGAGAAAAAATATTTTTCTCAATCAAAAATATCCATGCGTCAGAAACCAGAAAGACACCTCAGTTGATAGTGTTTGCCAAGTCCGCAGTACGTGGACCTGGCATGACCTGGTCATTAGAACACTCGACTCGCAATCTACGAACATGATGCGTTATAATGTTGTTGGCTAGCTACCTTCTCCCTTGTCTGTCAATTTTAAATTAGGACCGGCTAGCGCAGATAACCTTCGAATAGTTTTGCGTACAATTCAACAAACAAACAAACAAACAAATCCGCAGTATATAGAAATAGATCGTTTTTGCATGGACAAGAATAACATTCGTAATACAACTCATATTTATAAACAGGATTCCAAGTAACACAGTTGGCTCACCGTGATTTTTGTGTAAATTTCGAAAATGACAATAAAGAAATAAACGCCGAATATGGAGAAACGGTCAACATTTCACTCTTACAAATAAAGTCTGGAGACGACTTGAAAGGGTAACGACGAAAACTTTATTACAAGTTTAACGCAGTGACAAATGTAAAACATTTTATTGGCATCAAAGGAACAGAAAACTATCAATGTTTAAGTTATGTCAAGGTGACAGAATATTATCAACATTTCTCTTACATCAACGTAACAGAAAACAGTAAACCTTTCCCTTGTATCAACATACGTATTTCTTTTATTTGTTATCTGATAAAACTGTAGCTGATTTGGTTGTTATTTGTGGAATCATAGAGGCCAGTCTAAACAGTTTCTATATCCTATTTATCAAAAGAAAAAAAATGTAATGGCATCACTGTAAATTATGTCTAAGTTGAATATTATAAGTTGTTGAAATTTTTGCAGCTATTGAAGCATGTGGATTGTAACGTAACAGAATACAATGATTTTCATTGAGAAAACTTCGAAAAAACATTCTTGTATGTAAGGTGTTATTTTTAAGAGAAAAAAAAGAAGAATTATAAATCAATAGCAAAATCCTACGTCTCTGTTTCATAAGCAAACTCTACCAGTTTGTATATGTGTATTATGTAAAATTAAAAGTTTAAAAGCTGGTCCTTAGTTATCAAATAACACATCAATAGATGGCGCTACAAGACGAACACCAGAGTTTCTTGGTTTCATATTATACGCTTCTGAAAAGTAAAACAGCTACGAACTTTATAAAACAAGCTAACTGAAGATTTCCCCCTCCCCCGCATGCATTTTCCTCTTAATTTGTCCCCTGTGGCTCGAAATTAGAAATATTAAATCAAGAATTTGCGGTGGGAGATGTTTATCACTTCAAAATTAGGGATGGCTGGTGCGAAATTCAACAAAAAACAACTCCTACAAGTCACTGCCAATATGCTTTTTGTTCAGTACCAGAACTCATTAGTTGGGCTGTTCTTTATGCAGTATAGTATTTTAAAAGTTATGATAAATAATACACGTGTATTTCCACGTAACAAGTCAGTTATAAATCAAATACAGCAAATACTAAAATAGAAATTAAAAATAAACACTTAAAATATTCACACTTAACTTTTCATTCAATTAAATAAACACTTCTTATTATGAGCAAATACAATGCCATAGCTTGCGTTTCAGTTATGCTGACTCACACAATACTAGCGTTCACACTAACTCACGTGCGAGAAATATAATACAACACATAATAACTGTTTAATAATTTTAATTTTCTATCCGGGTAATTTACGATATGTCAGTTTTATCGATTCACACAGTATGACATGAATAAATGATTGGTCTATTCACATTTAAATTTTTGTAAAGAAGACATCAAGTCAAAGGTATCCCTTTTTGTTTGTATTTGACGAAAACTTCCTCATTTTGTATGCAACAAACTGGATGGTGTTGGCGCATTTTAAGCCAACTTAAATCATTCAATTTAAATTTAAGCATTTGAAACGAAAAGTTCTTATTTACTGCACCTCGAGCAACATGAAAACTAACCACATGGACAGCAAGAAAAGGATGTCTGGATCGGGATGTAGTTACTTTTCGGGATCACGTTCATCTAAGACCCCTTCCTCCAGCATGGAAAATCGTTTCGAATGTCCGTGTTGGTCTTTAGGTATATTTTTTTAGCTGTGGAGGGGGAGGGGGAGTGAGGTACAGTGATGATTTCTACCCCTGGCATAGAAAATCAACTACCTGTTATTTATGTAATCATATTCCGCAGTTGTAACTTTTTCATTGGTTCATTTGAAGAATGTGAAAGTTGTCCCGGGGTGATATGAGGGGATACAATTACGTGATAAGGAATTGTTAAAGTAAGCTTATTATGTTCCGTATTTTGTGACAATGTCTCAAGGGTATTTTTACCAGGTCTTATGACTAGCTTTGCCTTTCGTAAGATTGGTTTAGAATAGCCCCGAGAGGAAACGACATGAGTCATTTCTTCAGACTTCAAGGTGAAATCATCATCGTCACTACAAATGCGACGTAAACGCAAAAACAGCAAGTAAGGGATTGAACGTTAAATTAAACGTAAAATGAAAAGAAAGTAGAAAAATTACTGTTTCTAAGTTAACAGATATACAAGTTAAAATACACAAGAAAAAAGAATTATATCAGTTCCTTGAAATCCCCCGGTGTGACAGCGGTAAATCTACGGACTTATAGCCCTAAAATCCTGGTTTCGATTCCCGCGGTGGACACAGCAGATAGCCAAATGTGGCTTTGTCCTAAAACAAACAAACAGTTTTCTGGAAATCCGTGCATTTTAATAAGAAATAATATTTAACCAATTATAAGCCTTGTAAAAATTCTACCATATAGTAGCATTTTACAAATACCCAAAGTACACATTTAATGAAAGCGCAATAATATTTTATATGTACACTTTGTGCCCAAACATGTATATAGCATAATATTATTTTCAACATCGACTTGTACTTGGAGGTACTATGTCCACAACTATCCGGATGCTTTCCTTTGATCGGCGAAGGCGCTAACACTCTCTATGTAAGGATTTCACGGACGTCCGTATTAAAGCAATACAAAAGTCATCTGAATTTTCTTCTCTATAGGTAATCAGAAGCTAGATATGAAGAGCTACTTGGTATAGCTGCTCCATATTCCGGTGTATATGCCGCTTTTCAGCTATCCAGAACGTCCTAAGTTCGAAAACCGCCAAATAGCCAAAACCGACATTTCTTATATTTGTTCATCGTCATCTTTCTTCAACAAACCTAGCGCCTACCTAGTTCTAGCAGTAACTATACTTTTATTATAATTTGATAGAGCAAAACACAGTTTTCACAATCGTTGACTACTTATTTTATTATTATTTTATGCAAAATATATAAAGCTTTATAATACATTATATAACCTATTAACCCGCGTACGCCATCTTATAAAAAGAATAAACAAGCAAGCAAGTATAAGGGGAAAAAATATCGCTACATAAAAAAACTATGGAGGGCTGGCCACTGAACTTGAAAGAAGGAACCAAACAAGATAAGGATGTAAGTGGACATGCTACGTTATCGGGCTAATGATCACATAGCTGACTGAGCTGTCGCGATATAGTTTTGAGGAATGACGAGGAGTTAGTGTTACTAATGGTATAATTATTCTTGTCTTTATTTTACATAATATGACGTCATCGTGTTTGATGGCATCACCTCCCTTCCCCCTTCCTCGAAGCAGTGCTTGGGTCTGAAGTGCCCCTCTAACAAATTTAAAGGTAGTCACAATTACCATCACTGTTGGTCACAAATATAACGTTATTACTCATTACGCATAAAAGATATAATGATAAGTTCCACAAAATTATATCTTGTTCATATTTGTCTGACTACATACAGTGTATACTGATACTACATACAGTGTATACTGATACTACATATAGTGTATACTGATACTACATACAGTGCATACTGATACTACATACAGTGTACACTGATACTACATACAATGTATACTGATACTACATACAGTGTATACTGATACTACATACAGTGTACACTGATACTACATACAATGTATACTGATACTACATACAGTGTACACTGATACTACATACAATGTATACTGATACTACATACAGTGTATATTAATACTACATACAATGTATAATGATACTACACACAATGTATATTAATACTACATACAGTGTATACTGATACTACCTACAGAGTATACTGATACTACCTACAGTGTATACTAATACTACATAGTGTATATTGATACTACATACAGTGTATACTAATACTACATACAGTGTATACTAATACTACATAGTGTATATTGATACTACATACAGTGTATACTAATACTACATACAGTGTATACTAATACTACATACAGTGTATACTGATACTACCTACAGAGTATACTGATACTACATACAATGTATACTGATACTATACACAATGTATACTGATACTATACACAATGTATACTGATACTACACACAATGTATATTAATACTACATACAGTGTATTCTGATATTACCTGCAGTGTATACTGATACTACATAGTGTATATTGATACTACATACAGTGTATACTGATACTACATAGTGTATATTGATACTACATACAGTGTATACTGATACTACATACAGTGTATACTGGTACTACATATAGTGTATACTGATACTACATATAGTGTATACTGATACTACATAGTGTATACTGATACTACATACAGTGTATACTGGTACTACATATAGTGTATTCTGATACTACATACAGTGTATACTGGTACTACATATAGTGTATTCTGATACTACATATAGTGTATACTGATACTACATACAGTGTATACTGGTACTACATACAGTGTATACTGATACAACATACAATGTATACTGATACTACACACAATGTATGTTAATACTACATACAATGTATACTGATACTACACACAATGTATATTAATACTACATACAGTGTATACTGATACTACCTACAGAGTATACTGATACTACATACAGTGTATACTGATACTACCTACAGAGTATACTGATACTACCTACAGTGTATACTAATACTACATAGTGTATATTGATACTACATACAGTGTATACTAATACTACATAGTGTATATTGATACTACATACAGTGTATACTAATACTACATACAGTGTATACTGATACTACCTACAGAGTATACTGATACTACCTACAGTGTATACTGATACTACATAGTGTATATTGATACTACATACAGTGTATACTAATACTACATACAGTGTATACTAATACTACATACAGTGTATACTGATACTACATATAGTGTATTCTGATACTACATACAATGTACACTGATACTACATACAATGTATACTGATACTACACACAATGTATACTGATACTACACACAATGTATATTAATACTACATACAGTGTATACTGATACTACCTACAGTGTATACTAATACTACATAGTGTATATTGATACTACATACAGTGTATACTGATACTACATAGTGTATATTGATACTACATACAGTGTATACTGATACTACATAGTGTATATTGATACTACATACAGTGTATACTGATACTACCTACAGTAACAACATTAAACTACCTAACAACATTAAACCCTTAGCTATAGAAACATATAGTATGTTCCCCAAATTAAAACACCTCATTTTGTCTATTTACTGTTATAGATACACTGGTTTGTATATATTATACTACACAATACTCTGAAGGGACATATATCACATCAAAGATTTTGCTCTTTTATTACCCTCACATGTAAATATGGTACACAGCTAAGCAAAAATTAGTCATGTTTGAATGGAGTACTTGTGAAATTTGAAACGTTTGGTCTAAATTAAATATATATTCATGAACAGAAATTTCTTTGATCCACGTTCTCTTAACTACTGGTTTGTATTAGAAAATATGCCTTTTGAAAACACCTTCCTGGACTAATTAAGAGAAACATGCAAAAACTAAAAGTTGAGTTTTCATTCCTGATAAAAATGCTCTTGAGTTGTTTCTTTGTGAACAAAATGTGGTGAAAGAAACATTAAGGGCATTTACATTACAGTGGTATGACCTAAAAATAAGATGAGAATAACAACCTTTTATCTCTCTCTCTCTCCAATATGATTGGTAGGATATAGGTTAGTCTAAAACACTGCTTAACAAGGAGTGAAATCTGACTTTTCTCTTAGCTTTACTGCATTTAAAAAAGGCAATACTGTTGGATGCAGTATGAAATATACATATAACCACTCTCATATCATTTACATACTCAGTCAACAATGAATTAGAGCACTCGGTTGGCTATACAAGTAAGAAATACAATAAAATATCCGTGTGTAATATATAACAATCTCATCTTCTGTAGTTCCCGGATTAGAAACTGGTAACATTAAACTATGGATCCAAACATTCACTTCATACTACAAAGAGAGAAAGGGAAGTAATGCTAAACTATTGTATCTGCCACCAGATGACTCTCGGGAGATAAGTGGTTATAAGTTAACAAAAGATCCATTAATCATTATGGTAACGTGCTTCTGAAATAAATTCGTTGCTAAGGTAACCACCACTGATCACTAGATGGTTGACTACTGCAACTAAACTGACAAAGAACGACAAGAAGAGGATCTTGTGAACATAACCAAGTCCATTGTACATGACTTACAGTGTCCGCCAGAACCAATGCGTCTGTGTAAGGTCGTTAAGGAAGGAAAAGATACGGACTGCACAACGACGCAAGATGAGACAGATCTTTTGTTTCCTGTCTTAACTAATGCCTCATTTTCTGGAGCCACGGACTTTGCTGAGCTCTCAATCACAGGTTGCTTTGTCAGTGGATTTCTCATGTCCAGGAGAACTGGTTTCATACTCCTTAGAATGGGTGGTGTCTCGGTTCCAGGGTCCACCAAGGAGTATAGTTTCAGGACTGTAGCTAATTCCCGAAGCACCTCGGTGTCACTCGCTTCCAACAAGTTAAACTGTTGGGCAAAGAGCATGAAGTGGGAGAAAAGGGTGTTGAGGTGGGAATGAAGGTTGAGGAGAAGTATCTCTCTGAAGTGGGCCTGGTAAATGTGAGCTATTACGTGCAGCAGCAAACAATGGATTTTCTTCACCATGGATTCAAAGGAACTGGGAAAGGATTTATCTGAAAAACATCACAGAAATATAGAGTACGAACGAATACTCCGAAACATTCGTTCATTTTTGTCATAAAATCATAAATTATAGTTACAAATACGAAATTAAAGTCACTTTTCATTATTCTTAGGCTCTCCAAGGGCTATGCAACGTTTGTGTGAAACCTCCTTCTTCTCTGAGACACACACACACCATCTTACTTCTGTGTTCCAACGTATTAGTGTCTTATTCTATATACTTAGCCATAACCAAATAGTAATTAGTAGACATTAATTGCAATATTGATGATATTTTTATTTAATGTTTTTTTGTTTTTATGTGTGTGACGTATGTCATTATGGACCCTGTAATCATCAGCCTTGGACCCGTAAGCAATGTGGTGCATAAATGGTTTAGAGTTGTGTTTAAAAAGCTGATGTAATCCATATGGGATTCATCAGTGATTTTAGGGTTAAGACTATTTTCTAAATAATGGATTTTCTACGTGTTACTAATGTTAATAATTAGTAATTTTAGGGTTAAGATTTCTCTAGATAATGGATTTTCAACATGTTACTAATCAGTAATTTTAGGGTTAAGGCTTTTTCTAGATAATGGATTTCCTATGAGTTAATACCTAACCACCACACACGCACATACACTCATCTTTATATCGTACAGACACGGAATAAGAAGAAATCAGATCTAAATTAACTTAAATACATACTATTCGAAAAATATATAAAGACGCATTTATTTTTACTGATCTATTTTTCCGGAGTTTTTGAATCATGATTTCTGCTTTTTGACTGATGAATTGTGTAGAACACATTACATTAGGAGCCTGATATTGATCTTGGTTCAAAAGATTCATGTTGAAAATAAATAAAACAGTTCTGAATCAGATTTATGTAAGATAAAAAAAACATGTTGGAAATACTTGTATATTTTGATGAGAATGGCATACAGAATCTGGTGTAATATATAGATAGCGTGGATGACGTACTGAATTTGGTGTGAAATATTGATGATGTGAATGAATTTGGTGTGAAATATTGATGCCATGAATAACATACCGTCCCTAGTATAAAATATCTCTGATGTGAATGACATACAGAACTTGGTATGAAATACTGATAATGTGAGTAAAATCTTGAAGTTGGTGTGAAATAGTGATCATGTAAATTACATACCGAACTTGGTGTGAAATATCGATTCATCATTCACAGTTTTCTGTATGAACGTCATCACGTAGTCTACATATAGGGGAGCTGCTACTGTGCATTGTTTGCCCTTTTCGTTGAACCATAAATATTGTCTAGAAAATTAAAGTCTATTTGTAAATACACTCTAGATTTCACATTAGAAAATGACTTACACAAAAATAAATTCAGGAGAAATATGATTTCCTGAGCTCGAATATTAAAAGAAATTTAGTATGTCTTATAAATGATAAATTAAACATTTTACGATCGTAACACTTTGCTTTTGAGAAGAACTGAACAAAGTGGTGTGACATTACAGAAAGACCCAACTGTTATAATGCCCCGTCATATCCAGACAATCAGACACTATACAGAATTCGGACACTGTTCCATAGATTAAATTCACATTATCAAAGTGCTGAAAGAAAGTTCCAAACATTTAGACTAATCTCTTAATCATCTTCTTCATCAAAACATCTGTTTCACGATAATTTTAAGAAATATTACAACAAATGGCATGGTTTTTGGAAAGATGTTTGTGTGGAAATAGAAGTCGGTAAAATAAAGAAAAAATACTTTCACATCTATTAAAAATTGGAAAGGGGTTTGGTTGTTGATAAAGCTATACAATGTACTAGCGCCCCAGTGCCACAGCGGTATGTCTGCGGACTTACAACGCTAGAATCCGGGTTTTGATACCCTTGGTGGGCAAAGCACAATAGTCCATTGTGTAGCTTTGTGCTTAATTACAAACAAACAATGTACTATCTGTGCTGTTTCCACCATGGGTATCGAAACTTGAACTTTAGTGTCGTAAGCCTGCAGACTTACCGCTAAGCCACTTGAGATAATTAGTGTTTCTTTGTTTTGTTGCTAAGCACAAACCTACACATTGGGATATTCGTGCTTGAAACCCGAATTTTAGCATCACAAGTTTGCAGACTTACTATTGAGCCACTAGGAGGAGACGGAGCAATTACAAAGAGAAAAAAAAATGCTAATGCATTTTCACACACATAAATAACTTTATTTTTCAAAAACATTCCTAATCATTTAACATCAGCTTGAATAAACAAAAACACTTCCAATAAAAAAACAAAATTATTATAATAATT
>NW_013665719.1:347153-362493 GCF_000517525.1 Limulus polyphemus | reverse complement strand
ATTCTTGTAAACAACAACTAAAAAAAAAAAGATTTATCTTGAACAAAGGATGAAAAAAGCGACCTCAATGGATTTTGCAAACAGACAAAAAGTAGTTTACTTACATTCCACGGAGATATCCTGTCACCCATTACGGTTTACACTAAAATTGGGCTTTGCTTCGATACTGGATAAAGTGTATCTTTATTCACAAAACAAAGCTTACAGAATCATTCAGACAACACGATTACCTTTCAAAGTCCTATTGTTTCTTTCCCGATACATATAAATCAACAGAAGAAACAAATAACGGCCATTCTTTGGTTTATTGATATATACAAGATGACATATAACCATCGTCTATGTGCATAGAAGATGACACATAAACCATCGTTACGAGGTTACAAGACAACACATAAACGATCACCATGGGCTTACAAGACGACACGTAAACTATGGTTATGGGTGACACATTTAAGTTCATGTAAAAACACACGGTTCTCATTACTTCAACAGACTGTTGAGAGATACTGACTAACATCTTACAGTTCATGTAAAAATACAGTTATGAGTAGTTCAATAGACTGTGGGAAGGGACTGGCTAACATCTTACACTTAACGTAAAACCACACGGTTCTCAATACTTCAACAGACTGTGGGGAGAGGCTGACTATCTTATTCACATTAACCGTTTTGTTGAAGGATTTTATAAGTAAGTTACGTGGACGTTTTCTCAGATCGGATTGTTAATCAAAATGTCAAGCTTTATGCCAATTGAAAGTAACGTTTATTTGTTCGAAATCAAGTGATATTAAAGATTACTATTGTTTTTGATTGGTACGTAGGTTCAGCTTGAACTTTCATTACACATCAACTTCACCGATGCTTTTTCTCCTTACTGGGCTCTATTGTTGTTATTTCTGTTGAAAAATCTATACTGTATTTAGTATGGAAAAATCTTATGTTGATCAGTAACTTCAGGCTGTCCAGCTCCGATGAATGGCTGAATTCAGACAGACTGAGGTGCGACATCAGTACAGTTTCTCCTTTTCTACGCTGTTATTTGAGTAGAGCTCTGCCACGAGCATCAGGTTGTCCGCTAAAATTTCTATAGGAGACTTACAAGACCATCACTAACAAGACAATTAGGCTTAGCATTGGAAGGAGCGAATGGGGCAGTTATCACAGCACTTAATATTTCAGATTATTTAAGCAAACTAGCTACTATCCTATATACACACAGCTGGTTATTTAAATAACAACAAAATTTCATCTTGTTTCGCTCCTTTCGTCAGCATTACACGCGATTTTGATTCCAGAGCATATCTTAATGACAACAGGTTTATTTAGTTTGTTTAATGGCATTTCGTTTTCAAGTCCCATCAATCATTTGAGAGATTTCTTCGTCACACACATTGTGTATGCATACTTTCAAGATAGATACACTTATATCAAGTGGGAGATTTTTAAGTCACATGTTAATTATTGCTTTTTGATAAAAACAAAAAAAGAAGAACTAAAATAAAAAATAAAATGTTACAAGCCCAGCCGGCATAAATAATTTTATTCTTGCATACTTTCAATCTCTCTATTAACACTGCCATATTTCGGAAAATAAAACAAACACATTTTTATATTCATAATTTTGTTTAAATTATCAAAAATTTCGTTTTCAAATCTCGTTAATCATTTGAGGGATTTATTATTTATTGATATTGATATAAACACTTCATAACAATACTTATCAACAGTGTGTACTTTATGTATACGTAGCCTTACAACAATGTTAGAGATTGTACAAGTCTGTAAATAAACGTTAAGGATGAAATAAACTAATTTGCTATTGTTACATACACTGGACGTTAAATTATTTTTACCGGATATTTTTTAAAAGTTAAAAGAACCCGCCAATGAAGAACAATGTTACAACAATACATATGTGTGTGTGTGTGCGTGTGTAGGGGGGGGCTCTATATTTCTGTGGTGAGACTCATATAATTAATTGTTTAGAAATTGAAATAAATCTTAATTTTTCTAATGTTCAAAATATGTTATTTCAGTAGGAAATCATTTATAAAATTATGTTAACTGAACAATACAATAGTTGTATTTATATTCAACGGTAAAGCCTATATACCGGCGTTCTTAATTTTAACTTCTGACCAGAGGGAAGGTATTCAACAGAACCTTACAACTCACCAAACACGCTAAGAGGTTGACTGTCACTTTTATAACGAACCCACAGCTTAAAATATAAGAATAATTTGTGGCAGCGTATAGATTTGAACTTTTGCTCCAGAACCCAGTGCTCTGCCAATGGGCCAACCCACGTACTTAAACACAACATAAAGAAAACAGAAATTCAAGTTCATATCACTAGTAAGTAACGAAATTCCAGAAACATGGAAATGTAAATTATTCATGAACTAGAAGTGAAGAGCTGATAAACTATTTGGCTTGTATACTTTTGTTAAGGACTATGTAGAACACACATGATCGTGGTTTTGGTCATAAGACCTTTCAGGGTCAAGTGCTCATTGTTACAGCTAGTTATTAAAACGCTATTTTTGAATTCATGCGGCTGCTTGCGCAGTACGAGTGTCCATAGTTTTACGCATACACGAGTGTCTTTTTCTAGCCATGTCCACGAATGGAAGAAACAGAATATTTCCTTGTATATATATATGTTAAAGATTTCCATTCACCTCTGGTGAAGAAGAAAAGATAGCTTTAACATGCATATATAGTCATTAAACAATTGGTCCGCTGTATATTATTGAATAATGAATTCGAAAAAAATGTCTTAACACTATTTTCATACCTAAATTAATTTATTACAATATGGTGAAGTAAAACGGGCTCAAACCCCCATAGAATTTTTCTTGTTAACACTTCACTATATGACTTTAATAGCTAAAATGTAAAGTATTTTTCTCACAAGCAGTTATGTAGTTTATACGGGTGTATACTTATAATTATATTTTGACATGTAATAATACTTTTAAATAAAACTAATAGTATACATAACTATTGGTTGTTGGTCTGCCTAGTATTAGGAGGCCGTAACACATACAATGAGTTAATAAGATTTAATAGCGAGAGTTACTTAGGTATTGTTTGTTTGTAACTAAGCACAAAGCTATACAATGGGCTATCTGTGCTCAGCCTACCACGAGTATCGAAACCCGTATTTTAGCGTTGTAAGTCCGCAGACATACCGCTGTGCCACTGGGGGGCATACTTAGGTATAGGTTCATCATGTATGAAAAAGTTTTCTTGTGTACCTAATAAATCGCTTATATTTATCCTAATATTTGATCTTGATCTATCACGAAATCTGTCTGACAACATGCGGATGTTTGTGTAAGAATGTTATGTTTGTGGTTCTTAAAACCCTGTATGATTTATTGATTATTGTGTTTTTAATTGTCAGACATACTCCACCAATGGACCGATGTAAGTTTTATAGATTTTAAGTGTTTTCTGTTGTTGCCAGTCAGGAGTCGAACATATTGGCTGTTTGCCATGTTTTATTTCTAGCTTTATTTATGTGTTTGCTCTAGTTTAATTCGAATCATGAATTAGACTCAAAAATTTATCTGATGTGGCTACCTGGAAAAAAGGTTCCGTTTAGGGAAGGGGTGTTTACTTCTTTTGACAGATTTTGTGAATAATATTGATTTTGTTTTTGGTACATTAATTTTTATTCTCCATGTGTTACAATAATTTTCTATTTTATAATATTACAATACACTGCTCTTACAGCAAGTAAATTTTTTTATATTACACGTACGACGTTTCGATCACTGGTGCGATCATTCTTAAATAGATAAGCTTTAACTGTAAAGAACGTTTTAGTATTTAAAACAACACTCAACAATCTAAAAATATATGTAAAAACATTCTTAGGTTTTTCAAAGTTGCTATAAATAATGAAACGTTCTTTACAGTTAAAACTTGTGTAGTTGAGAATGATCACACGAGTGATCGAAACGTCGTACCTGTAATAAAAACAATCTTACTTACTGTAAAAGTTGTAACTTGTAATATAATTAATATGTAAGTAAACTCAAAACGAAACTATTGACTTTCTATTTTGTTTAGACCCACTTGTCAGTTAGTTGCTGCTATAACTGGAGTGTTTGAACTCTTCCATATAAGCACATCATCTGTGAACTGGGAGAGAAACAGAGGGATTTTGGTGTATTAAGGGCATTTTACTTACATACATGATGAATAGTTTAGGGCTAACTACCCCTCTTTGAGTAGCAGAAGAACAATAAAACACAAAACTCTTGGAAAACAAAGCACTAGGACAAAACAACATTCAAAACTTATTACTCAAGAAAGACACTCTGAGATTATTAGAACATCTCACATCTTTAAACAATTTATCTCTAAAAACAGGATACATACCAACCGCTTGTAAACATGCCAATTTCATACGTTTCAGAATAAAAGGAAAACCAGCGAATAACCCAGAAAACTACAGACCCTTAAGTCTATCAAGCAATCTAGGAAAACTACTTGAAAAAATATAAATAATAGATTAATAAATCACCTTGAAACTAAATCAATACTCCCGGAAATACAAAATGGCTTCCGAAAAGCAAGACAAACAACAACAGATTATCTCTTAAGATTAACGGAAGAAATAATACACGGCTTTAATCAAAACAATGCACAGTCGTATGCTTCCTAGTTCTTGAAAAACCATTCGATAAAGTATGGCACAATGGACTCAGATAAAACTGTCCAAACTGGAACTCCCCATAGAAATTACTCGCTAGATTTCAAATTTCCTGGAAGATAGGAGCATCAGAGTAAATGTTGAGGGCACCTACTCCGAGTACTGCACTCCGGAGGCGGGTGTCCCTCAAGGAGAAGTATTTAGCCCTACCATGTTTATCATGTATGTCAGCGACATGCAACTCAAAGACCTAAACCACACTTTTTGCTCACAGTCCGCAGATGATGTTGCAATCTGGAAGAGTGCTCCAAACCCAACCACATATAACCACCATTAAACGAAATAGAATTGTACGGCAATAAGTGAGGAATTAAAATTAATGCGCACAGAACACAAGTCATATTACTAAATCGAACAAAACAAGCAAAATAATATCACAGTCATCTCTAGACGGGACTCTCTTACAGGTAGCAACATCAGCAAAATTCTTAGGGATTACATTTGACTCTTAATTAAATTGGATACCACACATTAATAGCATAAAAACTAGAATTTGGAGAAAAAAAACGAGTTACCTTGGGAGACTGACTAGCAACAACAAAGGAGCTTCTCCAAAAAATATATTAAACTTTACAGAACATACATAAGACGTAGAATATGCCTGTATAACGTGGATCAATATTTCAAAAACACACATCAGCAAACATAAAACTATATTTTAACGAAAGCATTTAGAGTACCACGATCAGCAAGCTTGGTATTTCTACACAACTATTCAAACATACCAACGCTATCAGATCCCTAGATAACTCGCTTCAATATTATAAGAAAAATATTAATAGAAATGAACTGATGAACAAACTAGAAAGTTACATAATATATGGTGAACCAAGCCCCAAGTACCTTTCCCCTCTGAACATCACAAATAAGAGACTTACAGGTCAAACAGTGCTAGGCTAATTGAATCCTAGACACAAACGTAGCTCTATTTTACAAGGGTTTTATATGTAGAAATAGGATTATGTGTTGTTTGAGTATGACTGCTAAGCGCAACTGTCACGTGAACACGAACTAATAGTGCGACTATGCATAAGTGACGATAGTAAAAATATACGAGTTAATTAATATTATCCTATGAATTGGATATGGCACAAAATAGGCATGTTAATTAAAACTGAGAACAATGGACAAAATTTAGCAAACTTGACCCTCCCTGGTCCAAAACATGGACCAATCCCGATGAAGAAGTTCCTGTGAACCTTTTACAGGAGATAGATTGTCCGGATAACTTTGAAACATTTTTATAATGGAGGTATAGGGCATTTTACAGTTTGTTGATAGTAACTGTGTAAAAAATTATCGGATTAGGACCGAATTTCAGGCGCAGATTGAACCAAAAATTTGCGTGGGTATGCAATCTCTCCGATTGCTCTTGTTCATATAAGTCATCATACAGTTGTTTGTCTTGGAATGTAATTGTTTTCAAATAAAAGCTCCGTTTTTTTATCATTTTAAAAATATGCTTTAAGGTTTTTATATAGTTCTAGCATACATCCGACTGGGATACGACAAATACACGAGACGTTATTTATAATAGCAAATTACATAACAAGATTAACTGTAATTTTTCGTCGATTTTATTTATGTCAATTAGTCTAAGGCTTATTTAACACTATATTATTTTTTAATATAAGCTCTCTGCGATAAACTATTGCAGGAGTAGCATAGTATCTCGAAAGGTTACTCACTTTGTATCACTGTTACTTTTACAATACTGCTTTAATTCTTTGTCCAACTATCTTTTCATTTCATAGTGTATCAAATAACATTAAACTTTTATATGATATTGCAAGCAACAAAACCTTTTATAGGCCTATGTAACGGATCCTTTGAATTTATAGCGTTTTAGTGAAATATCTTAATTTTCGCCCATTTCATATATAGTTTATATTTTACAGCAAAGCCACATTTGCTATCTGCTGTGTACACCACTGAGGAATATAAACCCGGATTTTAATATTGTAAGTCTATAGACTTACCGCTGGGGAACATTAGTTTTTGAACCAAAATTTAACTAGAAAGCATTCAAGAATTAATTACTTCGTAAATTTTTAAGAAACGGTGCTGTAACAAAAATATCGTTACGTCTCTGGTCGTTTGTTATTTTCGAATGAAACTTTAACGACACAAGTCCTTTCTTAAATAAAACTAGTTTATTCTTTCTTAATTTAACTTTGCAATACATTTAATTTCCACAGTCACTTTAACTTAAACACACGCTATAATTCACAACGAAAGATTCACGTACTTTATTTACGACTTGACTCGATTATCTGTCTCTATCTCTTCAATCTGTAATTATTCATATGCATGCCGTCACTTCTAGCCGGTCTTATATATATATACGAAATAAGAGCGTCTGGAGAACACTCGAGGCTTCACGAACGGACATGATCTTTCTAGAATCTCATGATGTGTTACTAGCGTCACGTGTCTTCCGCTGTCATAACAATATTATCACATTTGACTATTTTTTTATTATCTAACATAAATTAATTATGTACTAAGAAGATTGTGAAAACTATGATTAGAACGGCACAAGCAGTTGAAGAAATTGTGTACCACTCAGAAAAGTTGGTTCTTAGTTTGTGTCAAAGTTGAATTTCTAAATCGTCACCTGCCTTGTTGATACCTATTTGTATGACTTCTAAATGTAATATTAAGCTACCAAGGTTAAGGAGTGGTCACAAAATTGTGTATAAAATTTTTACTTACAACCAAAGACGGACAAGTGAACACAGAAAGAAACAAGAATTAATTTAATAGAGTTGTTTAAACATTTGTTTAACAACAAGTAAAAGCTTGGAATGGTATATTCTTTCATTGGCGGGTGTGTCTGTGAGCCAGACAATGGCAAATTGATCTGAATTAGCAGTTACTTTACATACACTGAGGCATAGTAGTATACTGAATGATTGTACACCCACTAAAACTATATTTTAAAGAAAACTTAACACCACGTTACTATTTACACATGCTTAATAAACACATTATTTAGAAACAATTTTGTTACATCTGTTGATGATACAGACTAGACGTACTTCCGAAGGGTCCCCGAAAGTGTTCCGTTTCAAAAGTAATTAAAACCAAGATTAAGAGTAACAAATATTTTTATTTCTTGCTTTTGAAGTTTATGTCATGCTGTGTTGTAGCCTACAGAATACGTAATTGAAGGCATGCGCACGTTTTACTGACGTCACAACAGTACAAACTGCAACATAACGTAACATATGTGACATCATTTTAATGTCTGCTTACTGATTGACAGCCAACACACTAGTGTAAAGTGGTTAAAACAGGTGAACCCTTCGGGTCCCTTTCAGGAAATTACACGACGTTTACAGTCCCTATCGGATTTTTAAACCTTCTTTTCTATCAGCTATTTACGCTAAAAAAATGTGGTTTCGTGACTTTGTTGGTTAGAAGGTTTTTGAAAACATTACGAAAAAATTTAAAAGATACCAACAATACTGTAATTAATCCTAATAACTTTTGCTGGAGTTCACAAAGCATTTCACTTAGAAAATGAATGACTTTACCCAATTATTTTGGTCATTTCCTTTAACAGACAAAAACATAAAGTACTCAATATGTAGACCCCATCAATATAAAGTGTTAAAGAAACAAGTTGATAGACAGAGTGTGAAATATGGAACTGACAGAAACAACACTATATATGCATATGTTGCCACAGTTCATAATACATACAGAGTCCACATAAGTGTTCTTTTCAACATTTGTTCCTTAACAAAATTCGTGTGAAATACTGTCAGTCACATTAGTAGAAAATTCCTTTCAGTTTGATATCGTTAAATGACTATTTTAACAAAATGGATCACGCAATTTTCATTATGTTTATATGACGTGTAGATTAAAAAACAATACTTTTCTCATAGTCCAAAACTGTTCACAAAATTTAGAAATGCAAAACAGTGCATTTCTGATAAAATAAATACACAGTCAACAGATAATTATACATTTTATTCCTTAAAACAAAGTTAATACATCATGAAAAACACCGTGGTTTTATAGAAATATCTGGAATGTACTATGATGTGTTACATAATATAGTCTTAACCCATTCACTGATACACAATTTATGGTGTTTTATTATTCTTGGTGAATTTGTTACATTGTTGAAGTTTCTGATGCAATTTCAAAACCACTAAAACAGATTGTTTATGACTTCAGAACTGATCGTGAGGTCATGTTTATCTTTTACTAGCAACCAAAGATCGCTTTCGTGACATTTTTAGGCCTACTGTTCTCAACTACGTAATGTTTATTCATTTTCATTTTTACAGATATCGAGTCAAGACTGTTACACTATAAAGATAGCCTAAACGGTACTTGTGCTGCGATTGGCCGATGGAAAATGACGTCACTAATGGCACTTTGCCTGTATGACGGATGACAATGGCCAGACGCATGGCGGCAACTGTTTAGTTTTAAATAGCAAAACACTATATTATGATTAAATACAACGTTTCCACTATACAAAATGCGGCAAAACTGTTAAAGAGTTTTCATTTAATGACTGTTTTAGTTTTATCTGCACATCAATACCTGAAAATCATAAGACTTCATGTTCAACAACTACCATCTTTGTGGTCATCTCCATAATGTAAAATTGTGAACAAAAACACCATTAGTCACAGAAAGAAAAACACCTTTATATTACTATCAATAAAATGTCATTTCCTACAAAGTTTAAAGAAGAAGAAAAGTAACAAATACCATGTAGATTGCATAGGTAGAATGGAAACGTAAGCTACTCTCTTTTCGCCATAATTTGCAGGTCACAGGATTGAAATCTATGACCAAACGTACTAGCCCTTTCAGCCATGGGGGCGTTATAAAGTTGGTAAAGAGTAACCCAAGAACTGGCAATGTGTGTTGCCAAATCATTTGCCGTCCCTCTGGATGGCAGTTAAAAATTAAAGATAGTGGCATATAGTCTTAGTAGCTCTGCAATAACCAATCTATCTAAAAATTACCTTAACAAAAACCAGATTATTAGAATTAAAATGACAGCAACATGAAATAAAAGCAACACCTTGGGATTGATAATTTTATATATCAATAACCAAGTCAATTAAAGATTTAAAAACTTGTAAAAAAATTATATAAACATAATGAAAACAGTTAACTTTTTTACAAATAAAACACTTATTTTGCCTCAAGTTTTCTACTCTGTCCAAAATATTATCATCAAGTATTTGGTTTGAGATAAGTTTTACAAATAGACACAAGATACATAAACTTCAGCCATTTTTATATGTCAGATCTATTTCATATATACTAACTAAAGCTTTTAACTGTATAATATCTTTATTTTTTAATGGACAACCAAGACTTGGTCTGGAGAAATATTTGTAACTTTCATATGACATACAAATCACCTGGCTTCAAAAGACTATTTGAATAATATCAAAATAATATAACTTACTCAAAAATATCAGTCGTTTATGACAAATTAATTATGTAACATAGACTGTAAAACACATCATTAAGAAGTTACAAACTGCACATGGATTACAGAGTGGAAACACTTTTGTTCAAGTATCTCATGCTTTAAATTTCATCAGGGTACTCTTGCATTCTACAACTATTAATAAAATTTGTAGTTTAAATATAACATAAAAAAAATACTTTCCTCAAGGAAGTATTTATTATGATAAAGGATTAATCTTATAAACAACAGATTTTATTAGAGATTCTTAATTATTACTTAGAAAATAAGATGTAAAAACATTGAAGCTTGATAATTTTTCAGAATATAAATTTTCTTGTTTGTTTGTTGTTTAATACATATTTCCCATAATGTATTACAACAATTCAGTGACCAAACCCTGAACTGTTAGCATTATAAGCACTCAAGTTTACTACTGAGTCACCAGGGAACTACCGTTTTTTAAATAATTGAATCTTTCTATAAATGCTTAAATCTTCTTTGATCTTGAAATTTAAAGAGGTAACATGGTAATATTATAATACCGGTCTTCACAGTTAAAGTATGGGTAAATGACCATCATACCAGAAGACTAAGTCTAGTTTTTTTTTCATTACAACTGATAAAGAAATTTGTCAGTTATCAAAAAATGGAATGTTCTTAATAAAATGAATGAATTTTGGTGTGTATAAAATATCACAGCATTTAGTAAAAAATGTTTGATATAAATGTATATTTTTTGGACGGAATTTCAAATTCACATTTGTCATAAACAAAACAAAAATGCTGCTGCGAATAAAGAAAAAGAATTTACTCAGCGGTAAAACATTTTTTTTCATCACAGGAATTATTGAGATTCACAAGGTAAATTAAGTATCATGTTGTTTCAATATTCAAACAGTTCATTCTAATTAATTCCTACTAAACACTTTTCATACTAAATAAAACTTAAAGTCAAATTATTTGAAATAACTTACATCTTTAATCTACTGAAAATTTACCTGGTAATGTGTTCTTCCAATTTATAAGCAAATAAAAGTTTGTTATTATTAATATACTACTATTAAAGACAAGAGTTTTAAATAGCAGCACCCATTTTTTAAATTAATTGTAACAAAAAGAAAGGAGAAAAGAGAGAGATACACTAATATTAATAATTTCACTACTTTTGGATCAACAAGTTTTGAGTGAATCTGTCATTTTTCAACATAATGAATGCAGTAATTAGCACGTGCAAAAAAGCGGATCACTAAAATTATGTTGCCTAATCACTATCATTAAACATCTTAATTAACACTAACTTAATGTGTGTGTGTGTGGGTGGGGGGGGGGGGGTATTGATAAACAAATGCCTAACACGAAATGACAATGTGAGAAGTTGATCTTTGTTTTTTTAGTTGAGTCAGCCTCAAATACAAAAATCATATCAAGGAAAGCCATTTTTGTAAAATAAAAAAATCTGAAACATCAGTACCATAATATTGTAAAGCAAAGAAAATAGAATGGTAAACAATACACATTTAATATAAAAAAAAATCTGTAAACTTTACTAGGATGTAATACTAATCTTAAAAACTCACTTATATTTATTGATGTTTGCATAAAAAAAGTTTTCAAATATGCAAAAATAATAATAATAATTGTATAGTTAAAAATCATATCTTAACGTTCAGCTTTTGTTGATAAATGTGAAACCTTGCATCTGTTTCTTTTCAAATAGCTTAGCAATAAAACAAAATTCAACTTCTGAGCAATTTGACAGTTTACAACTTTGTTTTACACAATTAATTGAATTGCTAGATAAATCATGCTTTTTCAAATCTCAAGTACACTTTGACAAATTTTCCAATTTATAAGAAAGAATACTGACCTGTTCAAATACATTAAACACTACTACTAATACTAAAAATGTTGCTAAAGGTTTGTGTAAAAATTTCAGCTACAAACTTAAGAGTACTTTAAATTACAAAAACTTAGTGACAACTTAAGTATTTTTTCTGTTGTCTTTTATGAACATGATTTAAAACAAACTATATGCATAATGAAACAAAACATTTTCTCAACTAATCTCTAAGTGTGATTAAAACTATATATAAAAGAAGTCAATTTTAAACAATCTATTCTAAAACAGTACTATAAAACAATGTCATTGCTTCATATGTTTACAGAACTTTTGGTAATGAACATTAAATGTAAAAACTGTATGGTGTATAATACTCCTAGGAGGCTATATTACATTCTAATATACTATAACTTTTTACTGGTTCCCAACACAATCAATATGAAGGAAGTATGGTGAAAATGGAGGCAACAGCCATAGTGAAAACAACAGGAAACAAAGATGGCTCCTTAGACACAGCAGCTGAAAGTAGACTAAGTCCACAAGCTGGAGGACATATCACATTCACAGTTTCTAATAGTGGGAGAAAAAAAATACTTTTAATAAACCAAATGATTTTGACAATACTTTAATATATACATCTAATTAAAATGGAAAATACAGAAAGTGAGAAAAGTAAATTTTTACAATCCAAGTACAATTTCTACCAAGGTTAGAAGAGATCCATTAGAATTTAGTTCATGCCATTTTCTGAATTTATATGATGCAAAGCAAGTATAACAAACAATACACACACACACACACACAGATAAACACATTTCCAGTTTCAAGACAATCTAATAAAAATATCAGAAGCTAATAATGTTTTAAGATCAATTATCTGAAGTGCACAGTCTTTGAAATAAACATGAAATCCCTGTCAGATAAGACTTTAAAAAAATTAAATAAATGAATAAATACTGTGAGCATTATTTACTCAAATTACAAATCCCTATTTTGACTCCAACAAATGTTATTCTAAGTAAAAGCAAGGGGCCAAAATAGGGATTTGTAGTTTGAGTAAATACATGTAATTGCCTACTGTATCTCCAGCTTTGTTTTCTTACCTTTTTTTTTTTTTATAATCCCCATTTGCAGGGTTTTAAATTCCCAAATTTTATGTTATTGTTATTTAACCATCTTGTTTGCTGGCATTTTTTTTTTTTATACTCAACTATGGACAAAGGATTACTTGATATGGTAGTTAAATTTATACATTGTGATAAGAAACATAGCTAATAACTAGCTGATACGATGACTTATTGCAGCTGTTGACTATTTCATTTCATTAGTTCCAGATTTAAATGTTAAGCTGCACTTATAGTTTCTGTGTAAGACACAGTATTGGTACATCTAATGTTTGTTTGTAATCAAGCATAAAGCTACACAATGGGCTATCTGTGCTCTGCCCACCACAGAGTACATCTAAAACATAATTCTACAAATGTGTGTAATGACATTTAATATTATGTGTACAAGGGGTGGCTCCCTAAATAAAGACACCAATTGTATAGTGTGCAAAACATTGAGTATATAGATGTTACAATCATCTGTTTATCTATTATTGGATGGTATATCCTATACTCAATACTTAGCTTTCTTGCAAGTATCTGGTGTTCCTTTAAAAATCTCAACTTCAAGAGGTAATGATAACATAGTTTCATTAGAATTTAAATGTTTTTTAGATGAAACAAATTGAAAATACCCTTATGACCTTTACAGCACCTTATTTAGTATTCTACAAAAGGTTTAGGTTCAATATACCAAGTTGTATTTGCCATAGAATGGCAAAAGAAAGAATAATAATATGAACAACCGAGCAGATTTTGGTGGATTTTAAAATTCATTCTAATTATTAGATAATTTATTTTTTCTGAATTTTTTAAATGTGCATAGCTTTTAGTATTGCAACGGAAGATTTTGAACTTTGTTTCGGGAAAGAGTTACTTTTTTAAGGTGTTTTTCATTGTGTACTCTATTAGTGTTTCATCCAAACCTGTTTGATCTCTTATTATGAACCAAAATTATAAATATAAGTATGCATTATGTGATAATCATTATCCAACAAGATGCCCAAGTGTAAGCATGGACACAAGTACAAGAAAAAGGCTTGGAATAAGCCAAGTATTAAAAAACATGGCAGTAAAATAAATACTCTGAAAGACCCCAAAGTTTTAGTTACACCACATATGAAATGTTTGGTACTATTCTTACTATAATAGATGTAATTTCACACTTTGGATATCCAAGATTTAGAATTAGAAAAATAACTATGGTATGTGCAAGAACCATTTCTTTTTTTTTTAATCACAGAACAAAAATTTACATCTAAGTATTCTCCTCACAAGAAGAACATGACCTTTACTAGGACTGTAAGTGAGGGATTGATTATATCTATAATTATGTAACTTGTAAGTATAGTACTTTAATACATTTTTTTTTTTTAATTCTGTAAAGGGTACCACTTGTAATATATTAATATATTACAGTTTATACCAGCACAATCTGAATACTTTTCCTGTGCAGTACTTCCCAGAAAACTTCTTCAAAACATAACTTTTTTTCAAAATTGTATGAATACTACGATTAGTAATTACTAGTACAAACAGCAGTCTGTAGAGCAGCATTTATGCTAGTATGGCTAAACGATAAAAGTACTGTTAACCCTAACGTACAATGCATGATAAAACAAAAAACTTTCATTAACCCATTTACTGCAGCTGGGATGTACATTTCTCAGTGCACTGGGAAATATACATCCGAGCTGCAATGAATGGGTTAAATGGACAAATAGAGCAGAACTGTACAAAATTAACAGTTTGAATTTTTTTTTCATGTAATCTACCATTTTTTTAGCACCTTTTAATACCCATTAGAATTCCTGGAATTGTATTAAATAAACTTGGTATTCAATAACTTAATTAATTTTTCTTTAGTTGTTCTGTTACTTCAGGTAAATTTATAATAACCTAATTTTTTGGTATTTTATTTTTAAAGGCAATAAAAAATAGTGCTTTACTAAAATAATGGTATCGGTATAATTGAAACACACTCATTACATTCAAAATTATACATCATTTATAAGCAACAATATTATTTGTTTTGTTTTTTGGTAAAAGACTGTTTATTATACTATATTGTAACTGCAATATTTTGCTTATATATGAATTGTATGTAGATTCATATAGTTATACTATACTATATATATATATTAAATACATAAAATCTCAATCTGGTACATGTGTTCTTGTGTATTCCATTGAAAATTAGAATCTATAAT
>NW_013665719.1:345234-346995 GCF_000517525.1 Limulus polyphemus | reverse complement strand
TGTCTAAAATAGTTTTTGTTACCTTTGTAACACCATTTTTACTGTCCTTCATAACACTTATAGTATAATTGAAACACACTCATTACATTCAAAATTATACATCATTTATAAGCAACAATATTATTTGTTTTGTTTTTTGGTAAAAGACTGTTTATTATACTATATTGTAACTGCAATATTTTGCTTATATATGAATTGTATGTAGATTCATATAGTTATACTATACTATATATATATATATATATAAAATCTCAATCTGGTACATGTGTTCTTGTGTATTCCATTGAAAATTAGAATCTATAATAATTTCTGAATATTTAAATTGTTGTATATAATTGCCTAAAGTTAATTGTATTTTCCAAAATACATTTAGTCAAAGAAAATCTAGTATTAGCAATCAAAAGAAGATAGTATGGTAAGTATTCTGTATGAATATAGAATCCATTCAGATTTATCTGTATTTAAATAGGTATGATTTAAGTTCAGCCATTTCAAAATATCATTAAAATCCCTTTGCATATTGTCCATTGCCAAAGTCAAATTATAATCACTTATTACTAAGGCAATATCATCTATGTACATATAAAAAGAGCAATTTAAAGGAATACTTGCTATAACAATCTCGGCTGTCCCATCATCTAAACAAAACTAAAACTATTAAATAAATAAAAAATAAATCAAAACTTAAAGCCAACCCTTATCATCCATATAGTTAAAGCTTTCTCTTAAACTCACTTAAATTTACTGCCTCCACAACATCGAAGGCAACCCATTCCAAAGGCAAACCACTCTGTTAGAAAAATAAAACTGTCTTTGTTGAAGATGACTCATACCCTGCCAGAATTTATATTTGTGTCCCCTAGTCCTACTATTCTGACTGTTAAGTATGACAAAAGATAATGCATCAATGCTATCAATTCCCTTTACAATTTTAAATGCCTCAATCTGATCCCATCTAACTTTTTTTTCAAGAGAAAACAATTTAAGACATCTCGACCTCTCCTAGTGTGACGACCCCTCTATCCCAGGCTCCATTCTAGTAACCCTCCCCTAAACACTTTCCAGCAATTCAATGTTCTTCCTAAGGTAAGGAGCCTATGACTGAACACAACACTCCAAATGTGGCCTAACCAATGACTTACGACTAGTAGTATTGATTAATCCTCCCTCTCCCTGAGTATAAATAACTTTTCCCCATCTAGACCTATGTGTAAGCATCCACTTACAGAAAGAAAAACAAAAGATTAGTTCTTGTTTGGAAAGAGAAAGTTTTAAGGATTAAATTCAGCTGTTGGATAGAAGGGGGGGGGGGTATTGCAAGAAACACTGTAACAATGTACTTCAGTAAAAGGCATCTTGTCTGTTTATTGTAACATAATTGATATATTATATATTGGAAGAAGAGGGCCTAAAATAAAACTGTGTTATACTAGATGTGACTTCCTACTATTACTATAAATATTTCTGATTTTAGTACAAATTAATCAATCAGTTATATAATTTTTAAACAAATATAACACCTTACTTTTTTCCCCCTATATTTTGCAACTTATAAATTAACAAATTATGGTCTCTTGTATGAAAAACCTTAAACAAATACACAAGCAATCTTGCTTTTATCCAAAGATTTTTCTGACAAATCTTTCAAACCATAATTGTACTTTCACCTTTTCAAAAACCATATTTTATTGGGTAAATATTCTTGATATCTTTCCATATCTTTAACAGTTTAACTAGTGTGTCAAAGAAGGAATTATTACA